>NC_057813.1:35874086-35875311 GCF_018294505.1 Triticum aestivum | reverse complement strand
CTGCAAAAACAAGTTAGACGTCCTCTAATTGTTGTTGCATCTTTTACGTGGCTGCAATTGGGTTCTAGCAAGAACGTTTTCTTACCTACGAATCACCACAACGTGATTTTGTCAACTTCTATTTACCCTTCATAAGGGCCCTGTTCATCGATTCCGCTCCAACTAAGGTGGGAGAGACAGACACCCGCCAGCCACCTTATGCAACTTGTGCATGTCAGTCGGTGGAACCGGTCTCACGTAAGTGTACGTGTAAGGTTGGTCCGGGCCGCTTCATCCCACAATACCATTGAGCAAGAAAAGACTAGTAGAGGCAAGTAAGATGACAAAATCCACGCCCACAACAAAGTTGTGTTCTACTCGTGCAAAGAGAACTACGCATAGACCTAGCTCATGATGCCACTGTTGGGGAACGTTGCAGAAAATTAAAATTTTTCCTACCGTTTCACCAAGATCCATCTATGAGTTCATCTAAGCAACGAGTCTAGGGAGAGAGTTTGCATCTACATACCACTTGTAGATCGCGTGCGGAAGCTTGCAAGGTGATGATGTAGTCGTACTCGACGTGATCCAAATCACCGATGACCAGCGCCGAACGGACGACACCTCCGCGTTCAACACACGTACGGGACGGGAGACGTCTCCTCCTTCTTGATCCAGCAAGGGGGAAGGAGAGGTTGATGAAGATCCAGCAGCACGACGGCGTGGTGGTGGATGCAGGGCGTCACAGCAGCAGGGCTTCGCCGAGACTACGAGGGAGGGACGTAACGGGGGGAGGTGGAGGCGCCAGGGGCTGGTGTATGAAGTCCCTCCTCTCCCCCACTATATATAGGGGTGCCAGGGGGGCGCCGGCCCTAGTAGATGAGATCTACTAGGGGGGGCGGCGGCCTAGGGGAGGTTTCCCTCCCCCCCAAGGCACCTAGGGGTGCCTTCCACCACTAGGACTCCTCCTAGGGGGAAACCCTAGGCGCATGGGCCTATAGGGGCTGGTGCCCTTGGCCCATGATGGCCAAGGCGCACCCCCTACAGCCCATGTGCCCCCCCGGGACAGGTGGCCCCACCCGGTGGACCCCCGGGACCCTTCCGGTGGTCCCGGTACAATACCGATAACCCCGAAACTTGTCCCGATGCCCGAAACAGCACTTCCTATATATAATTCTTTACCTCCGGACCATTCCGGAACTCCTCGTGACGTCCGGGATCTCATCCGGGACTCCGAACAACATTC
>NC_057813.1:35843965-35874076 GCF_018294505.1 Triticum aestivum | reverse complement strand
ATAGACCTAGCTCATGATGCCACTGTTGGGGAACGTTGCAGAAAATTAAAATTTTTCCTACGGTTTCACCAAGATCCATCTATGAGTTCATCTAAGCAACGAGTCTAGGGAGAGAGTTTGCATCTACATACCACTTGTAGATCGCGTGCGGAAGCTTGCAAGGTGATGATGTAGTCGTACTCGACGTGATCCAAATCACCGATGACCAGCGCCGAACGGACGGCACCTCCGTGTTCAACACACGTACGGGACGGGAGACGTCTCCTCCTTCTTGATCCAGCAAGGGGGAAGGAGAGGTTGATGAAGATCCAGCAGCACGACGGCGTGGTGGTGGATGCAGGGCGTCACAGCAGCAGGGCTTCGCCGAGACTACGAGGGAGAGACGTAACGGGGGGAGGTGGAGGCGCCAGGGGCTGGTGTGTTCTCCTCCTCTCCCCCCCCACTATATATAGGGGTGCCAAGGGGGGGCGCCGGCCCTAGTAGATGAGATCTACTAGGGGGGGCGGCGGCCTAGGGGAGGTTTCCCTCCCCCCAAGGCACCTAGGGGTGCCTTCCACCACTAGGACTCCTCCTAGGGGGAAACCCTAGGCGCATGGGCCTATAGGGGCTGGTGCCCTTGGCCCATGATGGCCAAGGCGCACCCCCTACAGCCCATGTGGCCCCCCGGGACAGGTGGCCCCACCCGGTGGACCCCCGGGACCCTTCCGGTGGTCCCGGTACAATACCGATAACCCCGAAACTGGTCCCGATGCCCGAAATAGCACTTCCTATATATAATTCTTTACCTCCGGACCATTCCGGAACTCCTCGTGACGTCCGAGATCTCATCCGGTACTCCGAACAACATTCGGGTTTCTGCATATACATATCTTCATAACCCTAGCGCCACCGAACCTTAAGTGTGTAGACCCTACGGGTTCGGGAGACATGCAGACATGACCGAGATGCTCTCAGTCAATAACCATCAGCGGGATCTGGATACCCATGATGGCTCCCACATGCTCCTCGATGTTGTCATCGGATGAACCACTATGTCGAGGATTCGATCAAACCCTGTATGCAATTCCCTTTGTCAATCGGTACGTTACTTGCCCGAGACTCGATCGTCGGTATCCCAATACCTTGTTCAGTCTCGTTACCGGCAAGTCACTTTACTCGTACCGTAATGCATGATCCCGTGTCCAACACCTTGGTCACATTGAGCTCAATATGATGATGCATTACCGAGTGGGCCCAGAGATACCTCTCCGTCATACGGAGTGACAAATCCCAGTCTCGATCCGTGTCAACCCAACAGCTACTTTCGGAGATACCTGTAATGCACCTTTATAGTCACCCAGTTACGTTGTGACGTTTGGTACACCCAAGGCACTCTTACGGTATCCGGGAGTTACACGATCTCATGGTCGAAGGAAGAGATACTTGACACTTGCAAAGCTCTAGCAAAACGAACTACACGATCTTTTATGCTATGCTTAGGATTGGGTCTTGTCCATCACATCATTCTCCTAATGATGTGATCCCGTTATCAACGACATCCAATGTCCATAGTCAGGAAACCATGACTATCTGTTGATCACAACGAGCTGGTCAACTAGAGGCTTACCAGGGACATTGTGTGGTCTAAGTATTCACACGTGTATTACGATTTCCGGATAATACAGTTATAGCATGAATAAAAGACAATTATCATGAACAATGAAATATAATAATACTTTTATTATTGCCTCTAGGGCATATTTCCAACAGTTAGCATCCTCGACCGTGCCACACAAGGGACAAATCCCATCTCCTGGTCCATTCCATTTGAGGACCTCCACCACAGAGGGAAGGCGTCCCCTGATCCACTGCCACAGGAAAATCAGGATCTTCAGAGGGAGGTGAATGGCCCAGATTAGACTAAAGGGCTCAGGAGCCGTCGAGGGAGTGATGGCCGCGTATAAGGATTTAGTGGAGAAGTGGCCAGATGGATCTAGACGCCAAGAGATGGAGTCAGGGTCGTCCTCGGCAGATGGTAACAGGAGACAAGGGACACGATGTTTTTACCCAGGTTCGGGCCCTCTCGATGGAGGTAAAACCCTACTCCTGCTTGATTAATATTGATGATATGGGTAGTACAAGAGTTGATCTACCACGAGATCAGAGAGGCTAAACCCTAGAAGCTAGCCTATGGTATGATTGTTTTTCGTCCTACGGACTAAAACTCTCCGGTTTATATAGACACCGAAGAGGGCTAGAGTTACACAGAGTCGGTTACAATGGGAGGAGATCTTCATATCGAATTGCCAAGCTCGCCTTCCACGCCAAGGAAGGTCCTATCCGGACACTGGACGAAGTCTTCAATCTTGTATCTTCATAGTCCGGGAGTCCGGCCAAAGGTCATAGTCCGGCCATCCGGACACCCCCTAATCCAGGACTCCCTCAGTAGCCCCTAAACCAGGCTTCAATGACGACGAGTCCGGCGCGCAAATTGTCTTCGGCATTGCAAGGCGGGTTCCTACTCCGAATATTTCATAGAAGATGTTGAACACAAGGATAGTGTCCGGCTCTGCAAAATAAGTTCCACATACCACCGTAGAGAGAATAATATCTGAACCAATCTAATCTGCTGATGTATTCCGCAGCATGACATCACGCCCCGGCCAAGCCTTTATTCGAATCATTTTACTGTTCCACCTCAGCGCGTTTAGCGAGGCAGTTTCCTTGGCACGTCTTGTCAAAGCAGAGATCGTGTCCCCTTATTCCGGGATTCTCATCAATACGGGCGTGGGTAACCCAACCGCGCCATTAACCGCGGCGCTTGGGAGATAAGCGAGTTTTATTAGGCTGGTGGGGGCTTATAGTCTCGGCCGCCCATATAAGGGGATAAGGATCCACCCTTTCCATTTACGCCTTCTTCCTCCTTTGCTTATCCATCCCTATGCACTCGAGCTCCAGCGCCCAAGTCCGCAATTCCCACCTCGACCTTTCTCCAATCATGTCCGGAGCGGGAGGTAGATGGATGGCTTCCTCCGTCACAGAGGGGCAAATCAAAAGGTTGAGGAAGGTCGGATACTTGTCTGACGACATCACGCACCGGCTTCCCGAGGAGGGGCAACTCGTCCCCACCCCTGGGCCCCATGAGAGGGTCGTGTTTCTCCCCCATTTCCTTCGCAGACTGGGCTTTCCTCTTCAACCATTCGTCCGGGGGCTCATGTTCTACTACGGCCTGGACTTCCACGATCTGGCCCCAACTTCATCCTCAACATCTCGGTGTTCATCGTCGTATGTGAGGCCTTCCTCCGCATCCAGCCTCACTTTGGCCTATGGCTGAAGATCCTCAGTGTCAAGCCGAAGGTCATGGGCGGCCGTCAAGCGGAGTGCGGAGGCGCCATGGTGGGCAGGATAGCTAACGTTACATGGCTCGAGGGCGCCTTTGTAGAGACCGTCAAAGGGTGGCAGTCGGGGTGGTTCTATATCACCGAGCCGCGTGACCCTGAATGGGCAGCGGCCCCCGAATTCCGATCCGGCATCCCCACTCGGCTCACATCTTGGAAGGAGACGGGCCTGTTGTTGGGTAGTCCGGAAGAGGTGACCGGACTCCAAACCTGCGTCCGAGACCTGGTGAACAAGAAGGTTAAGCTTATCAACGTAGTCCAGGTCATGCTCTTCCACCGGATCCTCCTGTGTCAACGACGGGCCTTCACCTTGTGGGAGTTCGACCCGGCCCAGCACCAGACTCTGTCCCGGCTTTTCGACACAAAGCACGAGGACGCTTGGAAGGTGCTATTCAAGAGCTCCGAGGTCTCCCCACCCGTCACCGAGGATCGCGGATTCTGCACCAAGCGCCAAGCCACCGAAGTAAGCTTGCTTTTAGTCCTTCATGGGACACTTGATTTTCATAGTTTGATTCCTTGTAGGATCTAAACTCCTGCTCCTTTGGCGGGACTGGAAGAGGACATCCGGACAGTTTGACTGTCCGGCCCCTTTGCTCGAAGGCCCAGCAGACGCACGCTTGACGAAGCTGCTGGTTCCGGCACCTCACATGGTGCCAGAGAAGAAGGCCAAGAAGAAGGCCACGGGGACCCGAAAGAGTTCCCGGCGCCTGGTGGTGTCGAATTCATCGCCCGACAACCCCGAAGCACCCTCCGCCTCTGAGGACGAGGAGGAGGAAGAAGAAGAAGCCTCTCCCCCTCCCGCGGGTGGAGGAAAGAAAAGGAAAGGCCGCCCCAACTGGGGAGGCCGGAGGGTCCAAGAAGGGGAGGACCCTTCTGCCGGACTACGCCTCCGATGCCGAAGACGGCGGGGAGGAATGGCCATCCAGGGTTAGGCCCCTGGCAAAATCGTAAGTATCCGGATACCAGAATAACTTATGGCGCTCCTCTAATGTATGGTACCTTCTGACGCCGAATTCAATCATGCAGTCCGCCCAAGGCTCAACTCGGCGATTCGTCGAGCGGCTCCCTGGATTCTTCGGATGTGAATAGCGCTTCACTTCCGACGGCCTCCTCCCCTCTCCCTACGGACAATGCCGAGGTGGAGTCCCAAAAGGGAATAAACCAGGAGGAGGTGGTCCTGGAGGCGCCGCAAGGCGACCTCCCGGACTCCAGGCTCAAAGGGGGTAAAGCCCCCGAGGGATCTAAGTCCGGCCCCGGGCCGGACACCGCTCCAGAACCAACAGCGGTTCCAGAGTCCGGTAGGCGGCGCCTTCGTAAGAAAGGCGCGCCTACGACGCCGGCGGCCTCTGTCCAACTGGAGACGCCGGACAATTTGCTGGAGGTGCTTAACGGTGCCTCCATCAACGAGGAGCACCGCACTGTTATGAGTGCGGTGATTCAGAAGGTTCAGTCCACCAAGAGCGGGCTGACAGAAGCCTGTACCAGCCTGCTAACAGGCTTCGAGATATGTAAAATATATAAAAATGTTACCGCATAGACAGTAGCCCCTGATGCTTAGTTCGGTGTTCGAAAGAAAAGCCGGACTCAGGATCCAAAAAGATATACGCAAGAGTCTAACATAAATATGTTGATATGGGAATGCAGGCTGCGCTGCTGACCTCTACCGCACTGACTGCGGAGAACCTCGAGCGGTCCGAGAACAAGCTCGACCGTGCCAAGAAGCAGCTCGAGGACAAGGAGGGTATGTAATACCGTATGTAAATGTATATAGAAATACCTGGTTGCAAAAAATGACAGGACCAACGTGAATGTTGCAGGGGCCATAACTCAGGTGGCAACCCTGAAGGAAGCGCTTTCCAAGGCCGCAGATAATGCGGCCATGGAGCGCTCAGAGCGAGAGAAGCAAGAGGCGCAGGCGGCGGAGGTGCGGCAAGAGCTCGATGCTCTTGTGAAAAAACATGAGAGGTTAGAGCTTGACTCGAAGACTCGAGAGTCCGAGCTTGCCTCGGCACTTGAAAGCGCTAAATCTGCCAAGGCCGAAGCCCAAAAAGCCCTCCAGGAGATAGAGGCGATGAAAAAGATTGCGGCGGGTAAGGCATTCTTTATGCAAAGCAAGCATGTGAAAGTAAATTACCTGTTACTTACCCGAATCCAGAGCTCTCCAGGAGCATTCGCAGATCTGCCCCGCAGTGTATCCGATGCCGCCACATTCTAACGGGCCGAGGAAGGAAGCTCGACGGAGAAAGTGTTCTGGTCCCAGTATGCTGAGGCCGGACACCCGGTGCCCTTGAGCAACCAGCTGAAGCAGCTGGTCGAGCTTCATAAGGCAGCCGAACATGCCATGAAGGGCCTGATAGGCATGTTGTGGCCTGGTGAGGTCTTGCCTTTGAGCTACTTTGGGTTGGTGCGGCGGCTGGTGGATGCTTGTCCATGGCTTGAAGTCATCAAGCGTTCCATGTGTATCAAGGGCGCCCGTAGGGCTTTTGCCCGTGCTAAGGTGCACTGGGGCAAGCTAGATGCTGAGAAGCTGGTGAAGGATGGGCCACCGGAGGGGAAGGAGCATCGCAAGCCCGAGATGTATTATGAGGGCGTCTTGAAGGGTGTCCGTCTTGTAGCGAATGAATGTACCGGGGATGTAATTTTTGAGTAAACTCGCTCGTGTTTGTCCTGTGCGCTGAAAACTTGTTCATATGCGCTAAGCAACGCTTTTTGAATTTAAAATATTACCTTCTGTGCGGCCGTTTATGAAATCTGAGAGATGCAAGTCGTCGGCTTCTACCCCCATGCCACGAGTGCTGGGGTGTTCAGGATAACCCTGAGCGCTCTTGTTCCCATTATTGTGTCCATCTAGGGAGGCGCTCAACACAACGAACCAGGCCATCGGACTTATAATGCTTTATCACTCTCACTTAGCCATAGAATTCTATAATTTTAAATTTCAGCGAAGCCCCTAGTATTTGGAAGACCGAGTTCGGGGCGCTATCCACGCCTAGGCCGGATAAATCCGGCTCCTCGCTCTAAGCGGCATAAGTCTTTAGGGACTCCAAAAAACCTCTCGAACAGCGACCGGTCTCTCGCACTATCATGACGGTCAGTTTTAGCTTTCTCTACTGAGGTGTTAACCCAACTCAACTGGGGCACAATCGCAGTAGTTCTCCCAGTGCTACCTTAGCCGACATTGCGGAACATAAGGTATCAAAACATGGGAGCCGGGCAAACCCAACTATTGACCCAAGACATGATTCGGAGCCGATGCATATAGTGCTATAAGTTCGGGGTGTCGCACTCATGAGAGTGTTCGGTCTTCTCACACCGTGTTATGGGGTACTTAAGCCCCTGGTGTATTAGCCGTACCAAAGTGTACGGTTGCAGAATGTCATGACTGAACATATTTGTATAAAAATAAATGAATACAATAATAGATAAGAGCTATGTATTGTTTATTAAAAAGGGCTGCTGTGAAAGCAGAACGATACAAATAGTGCGAAAAGCAAGAGATGGGATTATTTGACATGTCTCCCTCCAGGGGCAAGCTGCGAGACTTTAAGTAAAACAGGTATTTAGCTCATTATAGAGACCACCTAGACATTTGACGTGGCTTGTTGTCTCCCTGGCTGTTGCATCGTGCGTTCGGCGAGTGTATTGCCGGACAAGCCTTCCGAATAGTTGGGTCCTGAAAGTATATAATAAAAAAAAGGAAACGGCATAATAGGGAGCCCCTAGTGCGGTTGAGCCGTATTCTGGGCCCATGGTATTTCCAGAGCGTAATTATGTACGCGTGGTACCACTATCGCCATTTGGCGAGGGCTGGGGTTGGGGCCGCACTGCTATGCTTGCTCGGAACGTGCCAGCCGGTTTTGTTGTAGGTTACTTCGGGCGCGCTTGACGTTGTCCAGACGTTTAACACCCGGATTGGAGAATTGCCTTGAGAGGCTACTTTGTACTTCCGCCGCCAGGGCCGCCATGTGCTCCTCCATTCGGAGAGAGCGTTTGGTGCTTCCATTGACCGTAATGACTCCGCGAGGGCCTGGCATCTTGAGCTTGAGATATGCGTAGTGCGGCACCGCATTGAATTTTGCGAATGCGGTTCATCCGAGCAGGGCATGATAGCCACTGCGGAATGGGACTATGTCGAATATTAACTCTTCACTTCGGAAATTATCCGGGGATCCGAAGACCACTTCGAGTGTAACCGAGCCTGTACAGCTGGCTTCTACACCTGGTATGACGCCTTTAACGGTTGTCTTTGTGGGTTTAATCCTTGAGGGATCTATACCCATTTTTCGCACTGTATCCTGGTAAAGCAGGTTCAGACTGCTGCCGCCGTCCATGAGGACTCTAGTGAGGTGAAATCCGTCAATGATTGGGTCTAGGACCAATGCGGCGAATCCGCCATGACGAATGCTAGTGGGGTGGTCCCTTCGATCAAAGGTGATCGGGCAGGAGGACCATGGGTTGAACTTTGGGGTGACTGGCTCCAACACATAGACGTCCTTGAGAGCACGCTTTCGCTCCCTTTTGGGGATATGGGTTGCGTATATCATGTTCACCGTCCGCACTTGCGGGGGGGAAGCCCTTCTGTCCTCTGTTGTTCGGCGGCCGGGGCTCCTCCTCGTCATCACTATGCAGCCCCTTGTCTCTGCTTTTGGCACTTAACTTGCCTGCCTGCTTGAAAACCCAACAATCCCTGTTGGTGTGGTTGGCTGGTTGTTCGGGGGTGCCGTGTATCTGGCACGAGCGATCGAGTATCCGGTCTAAACTGGATGGGCCCGGAGGGTTTCTTTTGAATGGCTTCTTCCGCTGACCGGGTTTAGAGCCTCTGAATCCGGCATTAACTGTCGTATCCTCAGTATTGTCGCCGTTAATGCGGCGCTTATGCTTGTTGTGATGTGACCTGCCATTGTTGTCCTTGGTATCCGAATTGCCAGGGCTCTTGGTTATGTTATTGCTACGAGCTAGCCAGCTATCTTCTCCCACACAAAAGCGGGTCATGAGTGTCGTGAGGGCTGCCATAGATTTCGGCTTTTCCTGTCCTAGGTGCCGGGCAAGCCATTCGTCTCGGATGTTGTGCCTGAAGGCTGCAAGGGCCTCTGCGTTCGGACAGTCGAATATTTGATTTTTCTTGGTTAGGAACCGTGTCCAGAATTGTCTGGCCGATTCCTCTGGCTGCTGGATTATGTGGCTTAGGTCATCGGCATCTGGTGGTCGCACATAAGTGCCCTGGAAGTTGTCGAGGAATGCGGATTCCAGGTCCTCCCAGCAACTAATTGACTCTGCTGGCAGGCTGTTAAGCCAATGCCGGGCTGGTCCTTTAAGCTTGAGCGGGAGGTATTTGATGGCGTGTAGATCATCACCACGGGCCATGTGGATATGAAGGAGATAATCCTTGATCCATACCGCAGGATCTGTTGTACCATCATATGATTCGATGTTTACGGGTTTAAAACCCTCGGGGATTTGATGATCCATTACTTCGTCTGTGAAGCATAGTGGGTGTGCGGCGCCCCTTTACTGGGCTATATCGCGACGTAGCTCGGATAAGCTTTGTCTGTTGTGTTCGGCCTGGCTGTATTTATCGTATCCGGCGTGGCGGCTATCGTCATGTGACGTGGGGCGCCCACGTGATCCGTAGATCGATCTTGTTTGCCATGCCTTATCCTCCAATATGTCTCACAGGTCTATTGCATTTCCCCGTGCTCTGGTATTTTTGGAGCGACGCCGGGATGCGGCTTGAGTTGAGGGCCGAAAGGCCTCCCTGTCGCGGCCACGGGGTGGCCGATCAGGCGCATCATACGCTGGTGATGTAGGTTTAGTTGCTTCCTCCTCTAGTTGGGGTAGCAGCCTGCGCTTTGGGTAGCTCTTGGAGGGGCGTTCGAGTTTATACTCTTCGGCCGCCAGGACTTCAGTCCATCTGTCGGCTAGCAAGTCTTGGTCAGCTCTAAGTTGCTGTTGTTTTTTCTTGAGGCTGCTTGCTGTGGCCATGAGCCTGCGTTTGAAACGCTCTTGTTCGACGGGATCCTATGGCACGACAAATTCATCGTCGTCGAGGCTTGCCTCGTCTTCGGAGGGAGGCATATAATTGTCGTCCTCGACCTCCCTGTCTGCCGCTCTCTCATGAGGGCTGGCTTCTCCGTCCTCCTGTGCTGGATCCTGCTGGAGGGGGTTGTCTTCGGCACTGTCTGGGGTGTTGTTGTCTCCAGTGCCGGACTCGCCGTTTTTGCTTCGGCGGGATTTAGAGCGGCGCCGCTGACGTTGACGCTTGGGTTGTTTCTTGGAGGTGTCATCCTCCGTTTTTTCATCGCCATCCCCTTCTTTAGGGGTGTCCACCATGTATATGTCATATGACGAGGTGGCTTTCTAGTGCCCTATAGGTGCTGGTTCTTGGTCGTCTCCTTCATCGGCGTCCATACCGTCGATGTCTTCGGAGTCGAAGTCGAGCATGTCGGTTAGATCGTCGATAGTGGCTACAAAGTGGGTGGTGGGTGGGTTTCGAATTTCTTCATCGTCCGCATCCCAACCTTGCTGACCATAGTCCGGCCAGGGCTCTCCCGACAAAGAGAGAGACTTTAGTGAATTCAGGATGTCGCCAAAGGGCGAGTACTAAAAGACGTCTGCGGCGGTGAACTCCATGATCGGAGCCCAATTGGGTTCGATCGAAAGGGGTGCGGAAGATTCGGAGTCCGGAAAGGAGTCCGACACCTTGGAGTCACAGGCCTCACAGAGGACTAGGCCGGTATTTGGCTCGATCGTCGTAGAAATTGCGGCTCCTGGGGCGGCGTCCAATCATCCGTCCCCGACTGGCGTGGTCGGCTCCGAGCTTGGGGTTGGAGCGGACACCTGAGCGGCGCTCTGGGCGCTGTCCAGCGGCAAAGCTAGATCATGCCCATCGTGAAAGTGCGGCGCGCTCGGCCGTGGCTCGAATCCGTCGAAGATCAAGTCCCCGCGGATGTCGGCCGTGTAATTTAAGCTTCCAAATCTGACCTGATGGCCATGGGCGTAGCTTTCGATCTGCTCCAGATGGCCAAGCGAATTGGCCTGCAGTGCAAAGCCGCCGAATACGAAGATCTGTCCGGGGAGAAAAGTCTCACCCTGGACCGCGTCGTGGTTGATGATCGAAGAAGCCATTGGGCCTAAAGGTGACGACACAGAGGAACTCTTAATGAAAGCACCAATGTCGGTGTCAAATCCGGCGGATCTCGGGTAGGGGGTCCCGAACTGTGCGTCTAGGCAGATGGTAACAGGAGATAAGGGACACGATGTTTTTACCCAGGTTCGGGCCCTCTCGATGGAGGTAAAACCCTACTCCTGCTTGATTAATATTGATGATATGGGTAGTACAAGAGTTGATCTACCACGAGATCAGAGAGGCTAAACCCTAGAAGCTAGCCTATGGTATGATTGTTTTTCGTCCTATGGACTAAAACTCTCCGGTTTATATAGACACCGGAGAGGGCTAGGGTTACACAGAGTCGGTTACAATGGGAGGAGATCTTCATATCGAATCGCCAAGCTTGCCTTCCACACCAAGGAAGGTCCTATCCGGACACGGGATGAAGTCTTCAATCTTGTATCTTCATAGTCCGGGAGTCCGGCCAAAGGTCATAGTCTGGCCATCCGGACACCCCCTAATCCAGGACTCCCTCAGGCGCCATGCAGACAGCCATCGAGTGAAGGTCGGCGAGGAGGGTGTTGATGACGTCCCGGTCCTGGGGGCGGCTAAGCGGCCGCCATAGCTGCAAGAAACCACACATTTTGAAGACAGCATCAGTCGCACGTCGAAGAGGCACTTTCTGAATGACAAGCTTGTTGCGGATGGTCCAAAGCGTCCAGGCGAGAACCCCGACGCACAACCTACGAATATGGCGGTAGCGAGGGGGGAGGCGTGAATCTCAGCAACTAAGTCGGGGAAGTTGGTATTACACCACTGTCCACCAACCGTCTCGCGGAAACAGGACCACAGGAATTGGGCTGTGGAGCAAGAGAAGAAGATGTGGTTAGCATCCTCGACCGTGCCACACAAGGGACAAATCCCATCTCCTGGTCCATTCCATTTGAGGACCTCCACCATAGAGGGAAGGCGTCCCCTGATCCACTGCCACAGGAAAATCAGGATCTTCAGAGGGAGGCGAATTTCCCAGATTAGATAAAGGGCTCAGGAGCCGTCGAGGGAGCGATGGCCGCGTATAAGGATTTAGTGGAGAAGCGGCCAGATGGCTCTAGACGCCAAGAGATGGAGTCAGGGTCGTCCTCGATGTCCACCGGAAGGAGCGCGATGTCCTGGAGGAGGGAGTCCCAGGCGGCTACCTCATGAGGATCGAAGGAGCGCCGGAAAGCGAGACGCCCTAAGTCAATAAGGGCCGTCTCAACAGAGACCCGAGGGTCAACCGCAATGGTGAATAGTTCCGGGAAGCGAGCGGCCAGGGGGGAGTCCCCTAGCCAACGATCAAACCAGAACATGGTTGACGACCCAGAGCCAACCGAGATGGATGTGCCAATGCGGAGCATGGGAAGAAGCTGGATCACAGCCTGCCAGAACTGGGAGCCGGCAGAGCGCTGGCAGAAAGCAAGGGGTTGGCCCCGGAGGTATTTATTCCTGATGATGGTGAGCCAGAGGCCTCCTTCCCCATTGGCAATACGCCAGAGCCATCGGGTCAGGAGAGCAATGTTCATGCGCCGAGAAGACAAGATCCCCAGGCCCCCCTGGTCCTTGGGTTTGCAAATGTCAGGCCAGCTCACCATATGGTACTTCTGCTTGTCTCCCTCGCCTGCCCAGAAAAACCTGGACTGGTACTTGGCGATCTGCTGATGGAGTGTCTCATGGAGGTTGTAGAAGCTCATGAGAAACCATAGGAGACTGACAAGCGAGGAGTTGGTGAGGATCACCCTGGCGGCCTTCGAAGGCCACCGCCCCTTCCATGTCTCCACTCGATGCTGCATCCGGGTCACAGTCGGGCGCAGGTCAGCCACGGTGAGTCACGAGTCACTAATGGGGATCCCCAAATAGGTCGTGGGGAAAGTACCCAGTCGACAGTTTAGCCGGTCAGCAATGGCCTGGGACTCGTCAGGAGTGTAGCCAAGAATCATCACTTCGCTCTTATCGAAGTTGATTGTGAGTCCATACATCTACTGGAAGCATAGGAGGAGGAACTTCAGGTTGGCAATGTCGGAGGCTGATCCCTCCACCATTATTATGGTGCCATCAGCATAGTGTAGGAGGGAAACCCCTCCCCCTCCTACCAGGTGAGGGACTAAGCTATGGATATGGCCAACAGATTTAGCCTTATCTAGGATAACAACAAGGGCATCGACGACCATGTTAAACAGAAAGGGAAGAACGGGTCGCCCTGGCGAACCACACATAGGGTGGGGAAGTAGGACCCAATCTCGCCATTAATGTTAACCGCGGTCCGACCGCAGGAAACGAGTTGCATCACTCTGGTCACCCACCGGTCATCGAAACCCTTGCGGAGCAGGACTTCCCGAAGGAAGGGCCAGTGAACCGTATCATAGGCCTTGTGGAAGTCAAGCTTTAGGAAGACCGCCCGGTGGTGTTTGGCTCGGACTTCGTGAAATACTAATACCCCATCCAAAATAAACCGCACTTGAATGAAGGCGGATTGGTTGGGGTGAGCGATAGAATCGGCCAAAAGGGTTACCCTATTGGCGTACCCTTTGGCTAGGATCCAGAATATCACATTGATCACAGTGATAGGCCGGAATTAGCGGATATCCGAAGCACCCGGAACTTTGGGGATGAGGGTGATGACCCCATAGTTCAGGCGCCCAAGGTCCATGGTCCTCGAGAAGAATTCGTCGAAGAGGGCCATGACCTCCGGCTTGATGGTTTGCCAGAATGTTTTGAAAAACATCACTGGCAGTCCATCCGGTCCTGGAGCCGAGGAAGGGTTCATACCCTTTATGGCCGCGAGGATCTCGTCCTCCGAGAAAGGCGCCACCAAAGTGGCATTAGCCTCGGCAGTCACTAGCTGGCGGCCCGACCAAGTGTCGGGGGCCAGTGCGACCCCACCCCGAGGGGTGGGGGAAAAGGTCTTTACAAAAGTCGTATACATGGACACGAATATCCGAGGGGCGGGCAAGTTGGGAATCTCCATCCCACAGGCAATTGATGGAATTCCGTCTACGTCACCCATTCGCGATCGCCTGGAAGTACGTCGTATTGGCGTCTCCACAGAGCATCCATCTTTGGGTACCCCGGAGCCTCCAGTAAGCCTCTTTGTCCGTGTAGATGATCGAGAGCTGATCCTCGAGATCATATCGCAGCATCCACTCGTCAGGGGATATACCGGAAGTGTCCGCGCGGGTGTCCAGGGTCTGGATGGCCGACAGGAGGGCTTTTTTGCACTCGCGAAGGTCTCGCCCAAGGTTCACGCCCCAACCCTTTATAAATTGGCGGGCGAGCTTGGCGCAAAATTGCCACGAGTCAACAACGGTCATGGAGCAGTGAGGAGAGGCGCGCGCGGAGATCCACTTAGCCGCAACCGCCTCGAGGAAGCCCGCCTGGTTGAGCCAGAAGAGCTCAAACCGGAAACGCAGCGGAACCAGAGGCCGGTCGTCGGTGGTGGAGAGGAGTAGGGGCACGTGGTCAGAACCGATCTGGGTGATCGCCCGAAGCGAGGTCAGGGGGCATCTAAGCTCCCATTCCGGAGAAACTAGGACGCGGTCCAGGATGGATCATGTTGGGTCCGCCTGACGATTAGTCCAGGTGAACCTAGCACATGTCCGCTCAAGCTCGCGGAGGCCTAGCTCCGCGATGCAGTCGTTGAACATCTGCATCCGGGGAAGGTTGATCCGGTCGTTGCTCTTCTCATCCGGGGAGCAGATAAGGTTAAAGTCTCATCCCACGACTACAGGAAGGAGGGAAGCGAAGATCTTCTGCTGCAGCTCAGCGAGGAAGGCCGGGGAGCAGCGGTGGTCCGCCGGTACATACACGATCATGACCTCCCATTTGAAGTTGAGCGCCCGTTCAAAGATCTCCATACCGACGAAGAAATCGCCTCGGTCCATTCCGCCCACCTCAAAGGTGGCATCCTTCACACCTAAAAGGATGCCACCCGAGTACACCATGGTCCCACTAGAAGGGAGCCAATGCCAGCCGAATAGGTGGGGGCTAAGGCAATCGAGCTCAGGGAGGGAGAACTCCGTGCGCATGGTTTCCTGGATGGCAATGATGTCGATGTGCTCGTCACGCATGTACTCGATGAGTTGGCGGCGGCGGCCGTCATGGCCAAAGCCGCGGATGTTCCAGAAGAGGACTCGCATCTAAGCCGCCATCGGGGGGCTGCTTGGCCCCAAGACACGGGAGGCGCTCTGTGCCCGAAGGGCCGCAGTGCGAGAGCGAGTGCGCTCATGGATCAACTCATTGGGCACTGCCGGGACCGCCGTCACGGAAGGTGTGATGGCCAGTTCCATGGGTTGGCGGCGGAGGCGCGCCCGAGTTTCTGCCAGCTTGCCATCCAAAATCTCGCGGGCCTGAATGGCCGCGATCTGCTCTAAGGGGGGACCAACTTCCCCCCTGAAGATGATGGCCGAATCCGTGGCCACCCGAGCGAGGTGGCGAAGCGGAACGGCCTCTAATGCGGAAAAGGAACAACCGAAAGAACTATGGGGGGGTGGAGACCGCACCTGACTCGAGGTTCCTAGTCGTCGCCCGAAGCTCAGCACGCTCGGAGACGGATGGGGCCGGGAGGTCCGACGGGTGGGCCGCATCGAGGCGGGCGCTGCGACGGGAGGCAGTCATCGGCGTCGAAGTGGAGCAAGGCCGTCGGCCGTATGCCACTGTCCGTGGTGGGTGCGCAGCGACGGGGGTGGTCACGTCGTCGGGCACCACCACGGCTAGGGGGGCAGGGGAGGCGAGAGCGTCGCTGGGGGCCACCAGCGGAAGAGGCAGGACGGGGGGCCCAGGGAGCCCCCAGTCGGGTCCGCCGCAGGTGGAGAAGCAGGCGCGTCGCGGCGTTCAGGCCCCCACCGTCGTTGTCCATGGGAGCCAAAGGAGTCGGGCCAGGAAGAGGTGATGGCGGCGGGCTCAGTGGAGACTGGATCGGAGCGGAGTCGGCGGACGGGAAGCGGGGTGACGATGGCGGAAGCACAAGTAGGCCTACGCTAGAGATGTCGCTGACCTCAGCCGACGAAGCAGGAGATGCCAGAGGGGGACGGCCAGCCGGAGGGCAGCTGCGAGGGCATAGGCCGTCACTCGGGTGTGCCCGGCTCCGGACCCGCCCTGACCCGCAGGGGGCTCGTGGGAGGGTGAGCGGGAGTGCTCCGACATCTCGTCGTCGTCCTCAGGATCGTCGTCATGGCGAGATGGGCGAGGGCGCCGGTGGTGAGAGTCGTCGGCATCGTCCGACCCACCCCCCTGATGGCCGTCATCGGAGGAGCGGGGGCGGCCGACATGGTTCGATGGCTCAGGGCAGATCTTGAGGTCGAAGCTCTCGTCGTTGAAGAACACGCGGACAGTGGCGCGGAGTTTGGAGGAGTCTAGGCATTTCACCTTCACCCGGACCTCCTCCTCCTTGCGGAGGGAGAGCTCGTCGACCACCACCACCTTGCCGAGAATCTTGGACAAACTGCGGATAACACGCTCAGACCGGGCAATATCGGGAAGGCCGGTGATAAGGATCCAAGCCGTGTCCAGAACCGCCACCGCCTTGGGATCCCACTTCGGCTCGGAGATGTCCACCACCAACTGGTTGAGAACCAAGGTGATGTTGCCGCTGCGGGTGCAGTAGCCCATGCTGATGGCGTCGGGGAAGACCACCGTGAAGGTGTTGGCGGAAGTGGGGGCAACCTGTCAGTCCCACTTGCACCTACACAGGTGGTTGAGCTCGGCCTCGGTCATCGCGGGGGAAGCCACACCCTCGCCCACGACGGAGACCACCGCCGGGAGCAAGGGGGAGGGCGGAGGGCGTCAGGCACCTCGACGTGGAAGAAACCCATGCCCTCAACGTGGGAACTTCTTTCACGAGCAGGAATTATTATCACCAAAAAAAGGATTATTGAATTTCTGTTGCCTAGATTTCTGTCATTCTCAAGGTTTGGTCATTATCCAAGTATCCAAACCATGCCCGTCGGTTAAAAATTAACGGTTCCTTTTTGAGACCATGACCTCCCCTTGCCTAGAGAAAGTGGCCAGCCATTGCTCTTCTGTCGACGCGCCAAGACGGAAGCATAGATGGGATCGAACCACATTCCACCTGTCTGGGAATCCGCATCTCGCCTGGGTTCTTGAGGCTGATGCCGCGCCCATCTCATCATTTCTGCCCGCCATTGATGACCAGCACATGCTCCCTCGCTTCTTTCCCCGCTCCCCAAATCACCGATCCTCCTTCTCCTGGTTGCCATTTGTTGTCTGTGTAAGTAATTGTTCGTTGCAAAATACGCCACCGGCCCATTTGTCAACCACGGATTAAAATGATAAATTGCTGCAGGCCCGAGCTCTGTGTAGTTGTTCATAAAAACACTGACAGCGATCTGGAGCGTAAGAAAATCTTCAGTGCTGCTTTTAAATGTTACTAGTGTTATTACAGGCCTCCTAGCCAGATCCAAGAAACTGTATTAAACACTGACAGTGATCTGTGAGCATGAGCAGTGGTTTCAGGAAAACAATATCTTCAGTGCCGCTTTAAAAATGCTAGGACTAACCATTGACTTCGGGCTGCAGTTTTAACGGGTCTCGCTAACATCAGAATGAGACAAGACGAGACGGGCCTCTCTGAAGAGGATCACTCAGTTTAAAACTGGCTTTTCAGACCGTTGTGGATACTGGTGCTTGCTTCAACGGCAGTTTTGCAGACCAGTGACGATGAGTTTGTACTCAGAGTCTCAGACTACTATGATGATGACAAAAACGGCCGGTGTTTTCACACGCAGGTGGTTATTTTGATGTGATTTTCTCCGGTCAAGACGTTCTTCAGAGTAAGAACAAAGTACAGGCCTACATCTCGAAAAGTCCATTCTCGAAAAAATGGGCCTACATCTCAAGATTTTCTTCTACTTTGATTTTTCTCAGGTTAGCGCTGGTGAATTTGTTCTTTCCCTGCGACTCTGACCGGGTAAAAATGGCACGCCCAAAGACCCACTCAACTACGTATGTGCACATTGATTTGTTCAAAAGACAAGAACGCATGGTACAAAAGTCTGTACACAACTCAGTCTCCAGATGTAATTTTTCCTTTTGACAGCGTAAGATGGCAAAATACCTACCTTGTACACAAAGGCAGATAGGTACTTTCTCTCTGGCTTTCTTCATGGACAAGTGTCCATGGCTAAAGCTCTGAAAGTTTGGTCCCAAAAAATTGGCACATACTTCCTTCGTCCCATAATATAAGAGCGTTTTTTACACTAGTGAGTAATTAACAAGTGCAAAGAAACACTGATCATTTCACAAGCACAGCAGCAGAGCAATCCTTATGCATTGAGTGAGATCTTAATTTTTCACCAGCCGACCAAGAAATAATATTTACATGCATACTTGATAGAGTGCTTGTCAGTAACACAGCAGAGGAGATGAGAAACCAAGTTGATCAGCAAGAACAGGGGAGGGGAGAACACACGGCCGGAGCGGGAAGCTGATTTAGCTTCCGGCCAGCCCCCTCTCCCGTAATAAACTGGTTGATTAGTGGGTTCTTCGTCGTCTGATCTTCGGATCCAGTCCGAGAGCAGATCACCAACAACGTCGCTCGGACTCGCAGAATCCAAGAACAAAAAATTCGATCTCTGGGGAGGGAGAGAAGAAGAAGGTGGAGTGGGGGTGGGGCTAGGCCTTGACGACGGCCATCATGCGCTTGAACTCCTCGAAGCTGACCATGCCGTCGCCGTCGCTGTCGACGAGGCGTATCATGTCGCGGCACTCGGCGGCGGCGGGGCGGCCGCGCAGGCCGAGGGAGCCCAGCACGGTGCCCAGCTCCTCGGCGGAGATGAGCCCGTCCTTGTTGCCGTCGAACACGTCGAACGCCTCCTTGAGGTCCATCTCCTCCCCCTCCTCGTCGTCGTCCTCCTCCTCCCCCTCGGCCCCGTCGGCCGCGCCGGCGGAGGCGGGGAGCAGCGAGGCCTTGCGCTTCTTGGGGATGGAGTCGTAGAGCTCGCGGAACTCGTGGATGTCGATGAGGCCGTCGCTGTTGGCGTCGACGCGGGCCACCATGGCGGCCGCCTCGGCGGCGGACACGGCGATGCCCAGCCGCTTCAGCGACTCCTCCAGCTCCCCCGCCGTGATGAAGCCGTCGCCGTCGTGGTCGAACGTCGAGAACACGATCCCCAGGTCTGCCTCCCGGTCCGCCGGCGCCGGCCGCTCCTCCCTCTCCTCCGCCTTGCTGGCCTTGGCTTCTTGCTCGCCGTGGTTGTTACTCTTGGACTTCTCGCCGTCGACGTCGCAGCACTTCTTGGCGCCGCGCGAGGAGGAGGAGGCGAGGGAGAAGAGGGCGCAGAGGCCGCCGAGGAGGAAGAGCAGGAGCAGAGGCGCCATGGACGACGCTGGCTCTTCGCGCTGCTGCAGTGCTGGCCTGCCGTGGGAGAGGGAGCGCGCGTGTTGGTTTGTCCGCGGGCGAGTGTGTGTGAATGTGAAGGCAGACGACACGCAGCGGCTAATATATGAGGCGGAGGCGACGGCGTCGACGACGGAGTGAGTAAAGAAGGGGAAGAAGAAGAGTCGTGGAGTGGAAGAGGGCAGCGGTTGGTTGGTTGGTTCAGTTGCTGCCCGATCGTGCGACTTGGTAGTAGTAGATCGTGGGTGGTTCAGACTAAACCTGGGCAAACGTCGGGCCGGGCCGGGCTTGTAAAAGCCCGACCTTCATTTCTCAAGCCCGAGCCCAGTCCGAAGCCCGAAATACTCCCTGAAATCAAGCCTGAGCCCGACCCGAAATCAAGCCCGAAGCCCGAAAGCCCCGCCCGAACGCTGTTTTTTTAGTACGTGTACGTGCAAGCCCGGCCCGAAGCCCGAAAGCAAGGCCCGAAAAATAGAAAAAGAGAAGCCCGAGCCCGGCCCGAACTACTTCTCGCGCTGCAAAACAAAGCCCGAGCCCGGGCCGAGTGTCAAGCCCGAGCCCGGGCCGAGTGTCAAGCCCGGCCCCGGCCCGGCCCGGGTTTTTCGGGCCGGGCTGCCCATGCCCGCGTTTAGTTCAGACGATGCATGGGGCATGGCAAGTTCACACCTGCATCCCCGAACATTTCTCATATTATTATCCACTCCTCGCACCGAATAGAGACCTTTATTCCATCTTCAGGGAGCCGCCGCCGCCGTCTCGTCTTTCCTGAGTAGGACACAAACCCTAACAAAACTCAAAGAAACAACTAACAACGGAGCCCCCGCCGGCCCTTGCCAGGATCCACTGCGCCCCATGGCCCTAGGGCCACCGAAGACGAGGCGGGCCTGTGGCGGCGCCGGCGAGAGGCACAAACCCTAGCTTTTTTGGAGGAGGAGGAGACGGCGGCTAGTGCCCCATACGTTCAACTCGATCAACATACAAGCTGGTAATTTTTTTTGGAGGATCTGATCCTACGATTTTTCCTTATAAGGATTGTTTGAATCGTGTGATTATAACCTTGGGATTCATTTGTACTAGTTTTAATAGAAAAAAATTCGACCTACTAAGTATGATGAAGCATATGTTTTTCTGTGCACTATCAAACACGCATGTTAATCATGTAATATCAAACATGACATATCACTATGTTGTTTTTCATGTTCCTGTATCTTATATCAAGGGGGCACTATTAAAACCTTTTTAAAACATAGAGTACACGAGTGCATTCTCACAAATACACAGGCACACTCAACATTTATGAATGACATGCTCCAATTCCCGTTGGGATTTTCTACGTATCATGCCTCTATGAACACTTTCGAGAGTCCGAGACTCTAAGTCGTTAAATCTTATGATCGACAGAATCACCATTTAAATCCATGAAAGTAGGAGACCCATGCAACTTGAACTCGAGTAGCCATGTTTCAACTTCTTGAGAGAGAAAAATAATAATCTAGCTCAATTCACACAAAGATACATAGTATATATGAAAACACATCCAAAGCCACTTGCAACGTTAGTGCAAACATGGATGTACATAGCACACGACCACACATACGTACACATACGTATTCACATAAAGCCTACTCATGAAGACTGGAGCAGTTGTTTGTGGAGCTTCAGGATCGATAAATTCTCTACATGTTTTACTCGTAATGGATGAAACATCTTCTTTTACTAGAACGGCAAATTCACACTCGTAACACATACATAATGTAAACAGATAAACGGTTAACTATTGAATCGCAACATTAATGTGGCCACTGCGGGTTTCTCGAAACATTTCTACAGAAAAGAGCGCGTCGAAACGAGTTGAGTACTCAAATCTTGTTACTCATGTTGCCTCGAAACACTGGGGTTCAAGACTATCATAAGCACGAAGCAACCCCTCATCCTCGACCTTGGTATGCCTCAAATCGAATATATCTTTTTTCTTCTTAGGAAAGCCATCATGGTGGATTTTATTCAGTTACATGTGAATTATATGACCATAACGGTCTAGCTACATCATGTGCAACTTCATTCAATTCTCTCGGCAGTGTTCGAAACTTACACTCCAGCTACATTCTAAAGATCGACATGTTGCGAAAGTATCGACGTTCACTTTGACCATCGGCTTTCTTTCCCCGCGATTCCTCCGATGTTTGCCAGAGGGGAAGATTCGACCTAGACCGCCGACATCCCAACCTATCAACTAGGTCGATCCATTTGGTGTTTCCTAATACCTTTTTAGGGAAAAGGACAACATGGCTGGTTTATATTAAACTTAAATAATCGTTACATCGTGAATAAAAAAAGGCTAAACAAATATAGGAAAGTATCTAGACACAAAGTCGGTGGTTTGTCCCTCGTGTTTCGTAATACTTGAGCTGATCTTACTGAAGGGAAACTGTTATTCCATGAACTTGGCTTACAATTTCGCAAACCTCACTGCAAACTGAGCTTAGCTGAGATGTCCATGTGTCGTTGTCGTGATACCTGCCACAGGGTTCAAGTCGTCTAGCAGTATGACACGCCCGTTAACGACGAGGCGTTCGTAACAATCTCGTCAATATGAAGATCTGCCGGTTAAGTCTATCGGAGATGCTCGTAGGAATAAGATATGCGCGCATTCACAGGAATGGGCGTGTGTGTATATATGGGCTTCTGTGTCCTGTGTTTCTAAAAGACTATACAAATCTAGTTGAATTTCCCACCAAATTGTTTGGCTATGGGTTTTTTTTTTACTTTCTCCCATGGAAAGCGGGGGGCGTCCACGGAATTTAAGGGCACTCCACGGGCCTACCCGCGAATGGCGTGACCCTGAAGGCTGAGGCAGGCAGGAGCAGGAGGTGGTGGCGGTATTTAAAATGGGCGCGGGATCGGGGATGCGTTGGAAGCGCGTCCCGGCGAGGCGTTGGTACTGCCACCGAATGACGCGTGAGCCCCGCCATAAACAAACCGCCCATCATCCATCCGGACGCATCGCATCGCATCACACCGGAGGCGCGCGAGTAGCCGTTTTTAAAACAGAGCGCATGCGAGGTAGGGAGCGGCGCCCAGTGGCACCAACGGCACTGTCGGGCTCGGGCGTCCCTACGCCGACGGCCGGGAGACGTCGCTGACACCGCAACGTTTTTTTCATCAAAGCAAAGCTATAGCGATCTTTCGAGCGAGGCCAGCACGCACGCACGCACGAGGTCGCGGGGTACGTACGAACGGATAACGGTGCACAGCACTGACTCGCCACTCAGCGCTCTCTCGTGGCGATCGCGGCTAGGAGGACGAATAAACGAATACCCGGTCGACAAGAGCATGACATGGACGGGTCCGCGAAAGAAAGATCAGCAGTGGATGAGGTCCTCGAACGAAAGAAAGATCGTCTCCAACCAACGCCGACCTCAAACCGCATGCACCCGTTTGCACCACACGATCTGAACGTGTTGTGCCATCCAACACACGCATGTATCGGTCCGTAAAATGATCAGGGTGTACATTTTCCCGCAAACTGAAGACAAACGCGAGGGCTTTACGGGCGTTCACACAGCACCCACGCCCGCTTCTGACCACCCCAACCAGTCCAAACCCTTTCTCCCTTACCCGCGCGCGTTTCGGCCCGGCACCAGCTGCCCACATTCATGTCGATGTAGAGCAGTTGCTTCACATTGAAGCCGACTTAGGGCGGATCTCACTGCCTCCGTCACTCAAGCAGCCCGCCGGCCGAGGGCGCCGCCCACAACACGCCCGGCTGAACATGCTTCCTTGTCGCATTCAAACGCCTCACTTAATCCCGCGTGGAAGCCAAGAAAACTACTCCGGTCACATGTTCATTCACAAACGGGTCGGCATTAAACAAAACGTCGGGCAAGCTCCTCCCCGTACGCCCGCTATTTAAATGATACTAGGCGCCGGGTAAAAATCACGCCAAACCTGTGCTCCCATCTCCTCCTCGCACAATTTTCTCCATAATCTCCATGACACCCGACGAGCAGAAAGAGGAGTTCACCGGCATGAAAGCCGGCTGGGGGCCCGCCGAGCCTGCCGGATACGAGCCATGCAACTCACCGCTCCATCTCCCTCGCCTAGTCCGACGAAGCACGTTGGTGTCCCAAATAGGCACGTGGTTCAACAATTCGCCACTCCAAGCCAACTCGCGGAGGAGTGGCTAATTGCTCCAGGAAGGCACATGGGGGAGCACGGCGGAACGGACATCGTGACTGCCATGGACAAGGCCATCTGCCGTCAACATTGCCGGAACCGCGCCTGGTCGGTGGAGAAAGAAGTCGGCTACGCGAAGATCGACGAGCCGATGGCCAGGGCGTCCGCGTCCACCGCCAACATCGAGGGAAAGTAGAACACGGGAGGCTCCCGTCGCTTGGGTCCCAGGAAGGCCACCGCCGGCGTGTCACCGCTTGCACAGCCGGTGACTTCCCGGTTCTTTAGCGCAGACCATCGTTGACCCCCGCCTGGTGTTAATGAAAGCGAAGGAGCCCTTCCTTCCCCTCCGGCTGAAGCACCCCCTTTGCCGCTCCGATGAGTGGCGCAACCGGACATAGGAAAGATACGGGGAAATAATATAGCTCCGGGGCTCCCGACACTCCGATGAGCGGGCTGCAGGACATGGGAAGACAAGGAGATCCACCGCGACAGGCCGTAGACTTGTATAGTGTATCCGTGTTGTGGGAACGGAACTCCGTGTGGCAGGACGTCTACATAGTTTTACCTTTTTAATTAAAATATGTCCAAAATATAAATACATTTGTCCAGTTTGTATGAAATCCGGTGCGTTCGCATAAATTATAAATTTCAACAGACTTGTTGAAAAAATGGTTGAAATTCATTCCATGAACTGATTCCCACTGTTTGTGGACAAATGTCAGAGCAAATTTACGGGCCATCGTTCGAGATGCGTGAAAGCGAGTGACATTTATACACTGACGCCCTAGTACCGGTGTACTACTACCACTAGGTTCCAACGGACAAAACATTGACCCCGTAGCACAGTACAGAGAGTGAAAGATGCGCATCCTGCCACGTATTCCCCGGGCTCGGCCTGCCCCGTCTCCTGTCCCGTGCGAACGCAACGCAACGCAACGGGGCGTCAAAGCCCGGTCGTGGTCTTCCCGGAGAGCGGGACAATGCGTTGCATGGTTTGTTTGACAAGTCAGCCTGCGCTTTCCACAAGAACCGGTCGGTCGGTCCAACCAAAGCAAAGAAAAGAAAAAGGCAGGCTAGCGACTTGGATTTAATCGGGTCTCCTGACCGCTTCCGCTTCCGGGTCGTCGCCGTCCTGACATAAATTAGCGTTACACGACACGACTACACCAGGTAAAGAAAATCAGTGAGTTGGTGTGGTGTGGAGTGGAGGTCTCTCAACTTGAAACGTTCCTGTGGTTTCTGGTAGGGTGAAGTCCATTTTAAACCTTGAAGTTGTACTGCTTATCGGAATTGAACCCTCATCTTTAAATCCCTGAAATATGTACCCTATAGTCACTTATCCCGGTCAATCTGGACCCTGGACCAGTTTGGCGCACCGGGAAAAGAAACATCCCGACCGGGATTAAAGTCTACCTCCCACTTACACCCTTATCCCACATGTCAGATCCATCCTTCATTCCCAACCGCTCCCCTCTCTCTCTCTCCTGAAATCAGCGCAGGCACCTGAACGCCACCAACACGGTGGAACAGCGAGGCGCGCCTCACGGGTCATCGACGGATAATGGCGCCGCGGCAGGTGTTCACCCTCAGCATTGTCAATTGCCATGGGCATCACGGTGCCGGAGCCGAGCAAGTGCCACGCGAAGACGGGCTTGCAGTCGTATCCTTGCTTGCGCAGTGCCGGGGGCGGCCAAGAGACGGGATCAGCTGCAGACGAACAGCGCCATGGACGAGCTCTGCCCATCCCGAGCGGCCACACGCTGGTCCCCGTGAAACCCCCGCAGCAGGCGTCGCAGGTGATGGTGGCGTGTCTGCGTTGTGCGCAGATTCGATCATATCATCAAGTTGTAAGACGATAGGCTTTGGGGGGAACTGGCACAACCCTCTAGGGGTGGCCTATCACATATATATATATATATATAATGAGGTGGTATACAACGTTAAAATATACACATGTAAATACAGTCTAACACCCTCCCTCAATCTTAGCCACTTTCTAATGAATCTAGAAGGGTAAGATTGCGCCTGCAAGTCTCAAACTGTGGCAAAGGAAATGGCTTGGTGAAGATGTCAGCAAGTTGATCCTTGGAAGAAATAAACTTGATCTGTAGTTGCTTCTGAGAGACACGTTCACGCACAAAGTGATAGTCAACTTCAATGTGTTTCGTTCGGGCATGGAATACCGGATTTGCAGAAAGGTATGTAGCACCGATGTTATCACACCAAAGAACAGGAGGCTGTGATTGGGGTATACTTAACTCCTGAAGTAAGGACTGTACCCATATGATCTCTGATGTGGCATTGGCCACAGCCTTATACTCAGCCTCAGTACTGCTACGCGAGACAGTAGCCTGTTTCCGAGCACTCCAGGCAATCAGGTTAGAGCCAAAGAAGACAGCATAACCCCCCGTGGATCGCCTGTCATCCGGATTGCCAGCCCAGTCTGCATCAGAATATGCTGAAAGACAACCAGAGTCAGACGGCCGAATATGCAAACCATGAGCCACCGTGAAACGAATATAGTGCAAAATCCGCTTAACAGCAGACCAATGAGTGTCACGGGGTGACTGCAGATACTGGCAGACTCGGTTAACAGCATAGGAAATGTCTGGTCGCGTGATCGTCAAGTACTGGAGCCCACCAACAATACTCCTGTACTCTGTCGCATCAGAAGAAGAAAGAAGCACACCATCAACAGCATTGAGCTTATCAGTGGTAGACATGGGTGTAGTCGTCGGTTTGCACTTAAGCATCCCAGCTCGTTGCAACAAATCTAGAGAGTACTTCTTCTGCGTCATAACAAGGCCAGCATCACGAGAAGTAACCTCCACACCAAGAAAGTAATGAAGCTTCCCAAGGTCCTTGACCGCAAAATCAGCACCAAGTGAGCGAACAAGCGCAGTAGCAGCCGACTGAGAGGAGCTGACCAAAATGATATCATCTACATAGACCAACAAGTACATAGTAACCTCAGGCCTTTGAAGAAGAAACAATGAGGAGTCAGCAGTTGATGATGCAAAACCATGAGCACGAAGAGCCATTGCAAGACGAGCATGCCAAGCACGAGGAGCCTGCTTCAGACCATAAATTTCCTTGGACAGACGACAGAGATGATCAGGGCGATCCGGATCAGAGAAACCCGGAGGCTGGCGCATGTAAACCTCCTCCGCCAAGACACCATGAAGAAAAGCATTTTGAACATCAAGCTGACGAAGAAACCAACCTCGAGTAACAGCCAGAGAGAGAAGAAGTCTGATGGTAGTAGGCTTGACCACTGGACTGAAGGTGTCTTCATAGTCAAGTCCAAAACGCTGTCGAAAACCACGAGCAACCAGACGAGCCTTATAGCGCTCAATGGACCCATCAGAATGCCTCTTCACTTTGAAAACCCATTTGGAATCAATGACATTTACCCGTGATTGTGGAGGAACAAGAGTCCATGTCTGATTGCGAAGAAGCGCTTGATACTCCTGCTCCATGGCCTCTCTCCAATGAGGAATGCACATAGCAGCTTGATACGTGCGTGGCTCAGAGGATGGATCTGCGAGAGCAGCAGACATGCACGCCGCTAACCAAGCAACTGTGCCATCGTGACGTTGCTTAGGCTGAAAAATGCCACTCTGACTGCGCGTATGTGGACGTAGAGCAGCAGCAGGAGCCGGCGGAGGCGAAGGTGATGGAGACGTGACGGTCGCCGGAGATGCAGGAATCACCTCAGGCGAGCTCGGGACAGACGACTCCGGGCTGCATGGCGAAGACTGGCCCGACGACAGGGGCTCAGAGGCCATGGGCGAACCGAGAGTGGGCGAGGCCAGCTCCGGTGACACCGGCCCAGACGGCCTTGGCGAGGCGAGAGCAGGCGAGGCCGGCCCTGGTGAGAAGGGCCCAGACACCCTGGGCGAGGCAAGGGCGGGCGAGGCCAGGCCTGGTGATGACTGCCCCGACGCCCTGGGCGAGACGGGGACCGAGGAGGCTGGCCCAGTCGGCGGGGTTGCAGGGCGCGACGATGGCGAAGGCAGCCCAGAAGCCAGAGGCGACCGGGCCAGGACGTCGATCGGCCGTGCATGAGCACGGAAACCGAGGCCATGCAGGGGCGCCATGTGCTCCTCATGCACAACAGAAGGTGCCGAGGATGAAGGCGATGGCGACGAAGAGGAAGATGGCACTTTCAGAATCTCCAAATGAGCCCCACGACCAGTGCCTGCACCATGGTTAGGCAACAATAGAGGAGAATATGCAACATGATCAAATTGGTCAGAAGCAACAGAGGATGAATGCATGACAGGTGGCTCGGTAGTGGACACAGGGAGTTTGGCAAAGGGAAAAACATGCTCATCAAACACAACATCCTGAGAGATGTAGACACGATTAGTGGGCACATGAAGACATTTGTATCCTTTATGAAGAGAGCTATAACCAAGAAAAACACACTTCTTGGAACGAAACTCGAGCTTACGCTTGTTATATGGACGGAGATGGGGCCAGCAAGCACACCCAAACACCTTGAGAAAGGTGTAGTCCGGTTGTTCATTAAGGAGAACTTCAATGGGAGTCTTCATATTCAAAACACGAGTGGGAGTACGATTGATGAGAAAACATGCAGTGGTGAAAGCATCACTCCAAAAACGAAACGGAACAGATGCATGGGCCAAAAGAGTCAGACCAGCTTCAACAATGTGACGATGCTTACGTTCTACTGAACCATTCTGCTGATGTGTATGTGGACATGCTAAACGGTGAGTGATCCCAAGCGACTGAAAGAAGGAGTTGAGGTTGCGATACTCGCCACCCCAGTCCGACTGAACATGAACAATTTTGTGCTTGAGAAGGCGTTCAACATGTTTTTGGAACTGAACAAAAATGTCAAACACATCAGATTTACGTTTGATAAGATAAAGCCAGGTAAAGCGGCTGTAAGCATCAACAAAACTGATATAGTAATTATGACCACTAACAGAAGTCTGAGCAGGACCCCATACATCTGAAAACACAAGTTCTAAAGGATGTTTCACCTCACGACTGGACTCCGAAAAAGGAAGTTGATGACTCTTCCCCTGCCGACAAGCATCACACACTGCTACATCTTTATTACTAGACACACTAGGAAGCTCATGACGACGCAAAACATGCCGGACAATAGGTGTGGCCGGGTGACCAAGACGAGCATGCCACTGTGACGGAGATACCCGAACTCCACTGAAGACGCGAGCGACGCCAGGATGCTCTAGACGATAGAGACCTTGGCAGAGCCGCCCACTAAGAAGAATGTCCCTCGTGCCCCGATCCTTAATAAAAAGATCAAAAGGATGAAATTCACAAAGCACATTATTATCACGAGTGAGTTTAGGAACTGAAAGAAGATTACGTGTCACAGATGGAACTCGAAGAACATTGCGAAGTTGAAGACTCCTATTGGCATGTCTAGTGAGAAGTGATGCTTGACCAATATGAGAGATGTGCATACCTGCTCCATTGGCGGTGTGGATCTTGTCGGAGCCATGGTAGGGTTCACGAGTGTGAAGCTTCCCCATCTCATTGGTCAGGTGCTCTGTCGCCCCAGAGTCCATGTACCAGTGGGGATCAATGGAGTAGGACTGAGTGTGTCCCTGTGGCTTCTGCGGCGGCGGACAATCAACCATGGCGACCTGACGAGCAAAGTTGCGTGTATCCTTCCCGTCATTGCCGAGACCAAGAAAACCCCGCTGGAAGCGCTTGTGACACTTCGAGGCCCAGTGCCCATGGCGACCACAAAGCTGGCACACACGTGGACCGCCAGCCCCTGGTAGTGTTGGAAATATGCCCTAGAGGCAATAATAAAAGTATTATTATATTTCATTGTTCATGATAATTGTCTTTTATTCATGCTATAACTGTATTATCCGGAAATCGTAATACACGTGTGAATACTTAGACCACACAATGTCCCTGGTAAGCCTCTAGTTGACCAGCTCGTTGTGATCAACAGATAGTCATGGTTTCCTGACTATGGACATTGGATGTCGTTGATAACGGGATCACATCATTAGGAGAATGATGTGATGGACAAGACCCAATCCTAAGCATAGCATAAAAGATCGTGTAGTTCGTTTTGCTAGAGCTTTGCAAGTGTCAAGTATCTCTTCCTTCGACCATGAGATCGTGTAACTCCCGGATACCGTAAGAGTGCCTTGGGTGTACCAAACGTCACAACGTAACTGGGTGACTATAAAGGTGCATTACAGGTATCTCCGAAAGTAGCTGTTGGGTTGACACGGATCGAGACTGGGATTTGTCACTCCGCATGACGGAGAGGTATCTCTGGGCCCACTCGGTAATGCATCATCATATTGAGCTCAATGTGACCAAGGTGTTGGACACGGGATCATGCATTACGGTACGAGTAAAGTGACTTGCCGGTAACGAGACTGAACAAGGTATTGGGATACCGACGATCGAGTCTCGGGCAAGTAACGTACCGATTGACAAAGGGAATTGCATACAGGGTTTGATCGAATCCTCGACATAGTGGTTCATCCGATGACAACATCGAGGAGCATGTGGGAGCCATCATGGGTATCCAGATCCCGCTAATGGTTATTGACTGAGAGAGTCTCGGTCATGTCTGCATGTCTCCCGAACCCGTAGGGTCTACACACTTAAGGTTCAGTTACGCTAGGGTTATAGGGATATGTATATGCAGTAACCCGAATGTTGTTCGGAGTCCCGGATGAGATCCCGGACGTCACGAGGAGTTCCGGAATGGTCCGGAGGTAAAGATTTATATATGGGAAGTCCTGTTTCGGGCATCGGGACAAGTTTCGGGGTTATCGGTATTGTACCGGGACCACCGGAAGGGTCCCGGGGGTCCACCGGGTGGGTCCACCTGTCCCGGGGGGCCACATGGGCTGTGGGGGGTGCGCCTTGGCCTAATGGGCCAAGGGCACCAGCCCCACATAGGCCCATGCGCCTAGGGTTTAAGGGGGCAAGAGTCCTAGGAGGGTAAGGCACCTCCTAGGTGCCTTGGGGGGAGGGAAAACCCCCCTTGGCCGCCGCACCCCCTAGGAGATTGGATCTCCTAGGGC
>NC_057813.1:35840679-35843955 GCF_018294505.1 Triticum aestivum | reverse complement strand
GTCCGGAGGTAAAGATTTATATATGGGAAGTCCTGTTTCGGGCATCGGGACAAGTTTCGGGGTTATCGGTATTGTACCGGGACCACCGGAAGGGTCCCGGGGGTCCACCGGGTGGGTCCACCTGTCCCGGGGGGGCACATGGGCTGTAAGGGGGTGCGCCTTGGCCTAATGGGCCAAGGGCACCAGCCCCACATAGGCCCATGCGCCTAGGGTTTAAGGGGGCAAGAGTCCTAGGAGGGTAAGGCACCTCCTAGGTGCCTTGGGGGGAGGGAAAACCCCCCTTGGCCGCCGCACCCCCTAGGAGATTGGATCTCCTAGGGCCGGCCACCCCCCCTTGGCACCCCTATATATAGTGGGGGAGAGGAGGGACTTCATACCTGAACGCCCTGGCCTTTGGTTGCCTCCTTCTCCCTCCCCAACACCTCCTCCACCTCCATAGTGCTTAGCGAAGCTCTGCCGGAGTACTGCAGCTCCATCAACACCACGCCGTCGTGCTGCTGCTGGTGCCATCTCCCTCAACCTCTCCTCCCTTCCTTGCTAGATCAAGAAGGAGGAGACGTGGCTGTTCCGTACGTGTGTTGAACGCGGAGGTGCCGTCCGTTTGGCGCTGGTCATCGGTGATTTGGATCACGTCGAGTACGACTACATCATCACCTTGCAAGCTTCCGCACGCGATCTACAAGTGGTATGTAGATGCAAACTCTCTCCCTAGACTCGTTGCTTAGATGAACTCATAGATGGATCTTGGTGAAACCATAGGAAAAATTTTAATTTTCTGCAACGTTCCCCAACAGGTAGCGTCGCAGTAGGAGGAGGGGCCGAGGCGGGTGGTGGTGACTGCCCCGAAGGAGCCCTGGATAAAGCAGAGGAGCGACCACCCTTGGTGGCGGCGTTTGCCGAGAGGGCGCCGTTGCCCCTGGATCGGCGCATCTCGACTCGTTGCTCAGTAAGCAGGAGGCGTGAAAAGACCTCGTGTGCTGGCATGGGCGTGGAGTTGCCCCTCTCATTGATGATCTCGACTAGGGCGTCATACTCCTCATCAAGACCATTGACAATAAACGAGTTGAACTCGGAGTCGGTGAGGGGCTGTCCAATGGAGGCCAGCGTGTCGGCGAGACTCTTGACTTTGTTGTAGAACTCAGTGGCGGTGGAGTCAAGCTTCTGACACTCCCCAAGTTGGCGACGGAGTCCAGATACACGAGCCTGCGACTGTGCCGCAAACGAGCGCTCAAGAATAGTCCATGCCTCATGGGACGTCTTGGTGAAGACAACAAGCCCAGCAACGGCCGGAGAGAGTGACCCCTGGATGGAGGAGAGGTTCGCCTGATCCTGCCCTGTCCAGACACGGTGAGCCGGATTAGAGACCGGACCGTGCACGCTGTCAACCAGCGCAGGAGGGCAAGGGAGAGAGCCGTCGACATAGCCAAGCAGATAGTGACTCCCAAGAAGCGGAAGAACCTGCGCGCGCCAGAAGATGTAATTGTCCGACGACAACTTGGTGGTGATGAGATGGCCGAAGTGAAACGGCGGCGGCGGCTGCGATCCCATCGAGGAGACTGGCTGAGGTGAGACCACCGTGGAGACAGTCAGAGGGGCAGCCGGCGCGGTAACAGAGGGCGCGATGGCCGCGGTTGACGCCGCGAAGCCTGCCAGGGCGACGTCCTCCGCCACCAGCGGCGCAGTGGCCGAGGGCGCGACAGCCGCGGTTGACGGGGCGGCGACGGTGTGGGCCACAAGCGCCTGCCCAGGCGAAGTAACAGCCGGCGGGAGCGCGAAGAGGGAGCCGACGCTCCATGTCCCGATCGGCGCCTGAAGGGAGGCGGCATCCAGCGGCCTCGAGAGAAGTGCCGCGAGGGAGGCCGGCAGAAAACCGGTGGCGGTGGAGCCGGACGCAGCGGCGGACGTCATAGCAGTCGGGCGACGGCGACGGCGGACACGGCGGCGGCGGCGGCTGTTTAGAGTTTTTAGGCGGAAGCGGACGTAACCTAGCGTGATACCATGTAAGACGATAGGGTTTGGGGGGAACTGGCACAACCCTTTAGGGGTGGCCTATCACATATATATATATATATAATGAGGTGGTATACAACGTTACAATATACACATGTAAATACAGTCTAACACAAGCCAAGATCGATTAAGTTGCCTAGCACGTACTATGAGCGTTTGGTGCTAGATAGTTTAGCTACTGCTTATCAAGGCACCCAGCTTTGCGCCACCGGCAACCCGCGTGAGCGTGTCCCTGTTGGAGCTTGTCCTCCGTATTACCTACTACGGCCGGCCACGGGGAGGTCCTATACGCGCTCCTCACCGAAGGCCTCGTCTCAACCGTGGCGGCTCAATGGACAGATGCACCGCGGCATGCCCTGCAGCTAGCCCGTCACGATGCATGAAGACAGAGCTATCGCGATAGAGATATTCGGGTAGAGAAGATGAATATGACATGTGGACCCGTGCAATTAGTGAGATCAGAGTGATCCCGGCCAGGAAAGTTGATTTCCTAGTGCGTCAAACTGGTCTAAGCAGGTTCAGCGTTAGGATTGACCGGGATCCGTAAATACAGGGTACAAACTTCAGGGATTTGAAGGTGAAGGTTCATATGCGACCGGCTCTACAATCTCAAGGTTTAAAACAGACTTCACTCTTTCTGGTAAACGGGGTTGCCTGTGTACCAGGCAAGAGGGTTGATACGCCGCTCCATCATAAATTTCCCCTTTCGTCTCCTTTTCGTTTTCATTTAGGCACGCTCATTTTGTATAACTGTTTTCATTTGAGCATGTTTTGAATTTTGAAATGTTGCGGCGATTTCCTTAATGAAAATCGACGAGGAGCCTCGTTGTTTCAAATAATATTTTCCTCTTCTTCTTAAGCTAATTGTGAGTGTGTGCAGCGGATTTTTTTTACAATAGTGCATGCACTTGCTCTCTTTCATTTTCTGTCACCTGGAAATCTACAAGTTGGAAATTTGTATTTCAGTTATGTCAAAGTAAAGGAAAAGGCACTAGTGCAGAACCGACCTTTAGTGCCGATTCGTAACGGCCTTTAGTGTCGGTTCTACAAAAGGCACTAAAGAGTGGGGACTAAAGCCCCCCCTTTAGTATCGGTTCGTCACAAACCGGCGCTAAAGTGCTAGCACGTGGCACGAGCCAGGCCTGGGTGCGCGTAGGGCTTTAGTACCGGTTGGTAACACCAACCGGTACTAAATGTTTGGGTGTTTTTTTTATTTTTCATTACATTTTTTTGTTTGCTGGTATTTCACGATACTACAAATTGTAC
>NC_057813.1:35835015-35840280 GCF_018294505.1 Triticum aestivum | reverse complement strand
CGAATGTCTCACAACCAACACCATTATTCACACATACACATGTATATACATATACAATTTCTCCTACATATGTTGCCTTGGTGCCTCCGGAGCACGATGACAAGTGGTTCATGGGGGCGGTAGCGGGTAATAGTATTCTCCTTTGGGATTTATGACCTGGTCGAGCAAAAATCCGGTTATTTCCTCTTGAAGTGCTTGTATGCGCTCCTCGGGTAGGAGCTTATCCCGCACCTCTCTGAACTGTTAAGAATGAGATCAATAATATGCATGTGGGTTAGTTGTGTGACTAGATATCAATAATGGTGTGAATACTGTTCTGACAAACGTACCCAGTCCTGTCTATCAGATCTGCTCCTTTCGGACGTCATCATGTGAATGTTCTCGCAAACGTAGAATGCACACAGATTATTCCCCGGCGCCTACTTCAAGGCCTTTACGAGAATGGAATTGAATCAGATAATGATTAATCAAGCATGATAATTAATTAATGATATTGAAACAAGAATTAAAGAGATGGTAGCTAGCTAGTACTACTTAATTACTTACCTTTGGTCGATGCCAAAACAACTTTTGTTTCCATTTGCCTGGAGTCACCGCGATGAACTTTGCCCATGCCCTGCCCGCCAGCAAAGAAAATTAATAAAGGGGTTATTAAATAATTCAAATCAGAAAATGACGAACTAATAATAGGCCGAGATATATATAGTTAATAATGATCGAAATTACCTGTTGACTATCCCCTTCATGATGGTGAAGTCACTTTCTTCTTTAGTTAGCGAGTCCAGTAATTCAACTTTTCCTTCCTCAACTTTAATGTCTATCAAGACCCAGTGCCAACTGCATGCGCACACGTTTGCATGTCTTAAATAAGCGGGCATGTGCATAAAATTAATCAACTACCGTAAACCGTATACACTTAATTATTAACATCTAGCTAGCTAGTAAGCAAAAACAGAATTTGTAGTACAAGACAGTGTGACTCACGGGAAGTTGTAAGAAAATAGTATATCTTCATTGCTATTGAGGCGCTTCAAGAACTCTACCATGCTGGTCTCTACACCTGCTTGATAAAATGGAAACTTCCATAGCGTCCAGATTTTTTCATTTCATACATCTTCATCCTGCATATAATACCACAGAAAAGAATATAGTGAGGATAATTACATGTAATGGTTGATCAAAATTATCACTACATAATTAGCTTGAGACTTAAATTACAGAAAGAAATCACTTACAGACAATAGCAACTGACGATAGACTTGTCGAGTGCGTCTTGATTGAATAACTGATATAGTTCTAAATACTCAATGGACAGAGCTTTCTCGTGGTAATAATGCTCCTTCTTGACATTCACCATGAGGGACACTCGATTGGAAATCTTGGTCATGTTCATGTACCATTGATGCAATTCATACTCTCGTTGGGAGGTCCTTGACCTTGTCTGGATGGACCAAAGGTTGGCCCCAGGCATATTTCCATTTTATTTCCGATTCTTTAAGCGGAGACATGGGCTCGATTTCGAGGAGTTGTCCAACAGAGATCTTGAGCATTTCAGTCTGCATTATATGCTCCTCCGTTATTACCACATCGCCCTACTGGGGAATGCTAACGGTTTGCCCACAATAATATTTGGCGCGCGTACTCCTCTCATGTGTTGTTGGCACAACAAGCGGGGGGATCTCTTGCGCCGCCTGTTCTCCCAGCTGGGGAACGGTTTTCCTGCATTTTTTGCCAGCTGCTTGTTGGCTCGAGCTCGAGCTCGCTTCCTTTCATAGCCGTGCTCGATGTAGCTTTCTGATTTGACGCTCATAGTCTGAGTCAACAGGCTTGGGAGCTGGTGCTCTAGCCATATGAATGAAGTGGTTAATCGTTTTCTCAGGCACTTTCTCCTTTGGCGGCGGTGCCGGTTTCGGTCCAAAATGGGCGTCCACTTGGGCCTGCACTATGGCTGCGTTTTGCTCCTCGGTCATGTCGTAAGGCCTTTGAGGAAGAGGAGCGAGGCTTGGACCATATTTATATCGCTTGTCTCCGCCTGTACTTCCTGAACTACCTCGACTCGTACCGCTACACACCAAAGCTGCGGCATGTCTCTTCTGCGATTGCTGAGACGGCGGAGACGGCTGACGTGGAGTTGGACCAGGAGAAGTGGGCTGACGATGTGCCGGACTTGAAGCAGGAGGTGTGGCCTGACACGGTGCCGGACTTGAAACCGGAGAAGTGGCATGACGCTGTGACGGACTTGAAACCGGAGGAGTCAGCTCATGCGTTCGAGGACTTGGAGGTGGTGGCGGACTTCGAGGAGGAGTCGTCTCACGCGTTCGTGGACTTGGAGGAGCGGGAGTCTGATGACTCGGTGGCGGACTTCGAGGACTCGGCAGACGACGCGGTGTCGGTGGACTTCGAAAGATGATGCAATCCTTTCTCAATAGGATGATACGATGTATGGCCTGCCCCAGTGTGCGCTCGTCTTCACCTCCAGGAATGTTAAGCGTTAGCCCCGAATATGGGTCCACCACTTCATCAACCATGACACGAGCATAGCCCTCTGGAATCGGGATGCAATGGTAGGTTGCTTCGGGGGTAACTAGAAAAGCAACGCCGTCCGCCACCTTCATGGATATGTTCTTCATTTTGGAGTGTAGCTCACAGTTAGTGTTCTCTATGATGTCATCCACAGGGTATGTATCCAGAAGTGTGTCGCCCGGGGTAGAACCAACGCTGCTTCTCAGCATGGATGGGACGGTGCTATCCAATGCTGGACGATCATTTGCTTGCTGCTGCCGCTGCTGAGACCCCCTTTCCTGGCTAAGTGAGTCGATCTGCTGCTGCTGCTGCTGCTGGAATTTGAGTGCCAGGTCCACGTGCCTTGCTTCTAGGCCTTGAAGACGTTCTGCGTCCTGCTTCCTCTGCTCCTCCTCCAGCTTCCTCTTCTTCTCCTCCTCCATCTTCTTTCTTGCGCGGGACCTGTAGTCGTCATTCCAGTCCGAAAAGCCCTCATACCAGGGAATAACACCCATGCCTCGTGTTCTTCCCGGGTGTTCAGGATTTCCCAGGGCGCGCGTAAGCTCGTCGTTCTCTCTGTTGGGCGTGAACACTCTCGCTCGAGCTTCTTCTATTGCGTCAAGTATCTTTTGTTTGGCTCCTTTTAGACTTGCCTTCTTCGAAACCAGGCCTGTCTTCGGGTCCAACACCCCCCCATGCGCATAGAACCAAGTTCTGTACCTGGGGGGCCAGCTCCTAGTAATCGGAGTGACCCCTGCACCCTCCATCTCTTGCTCAGACTTATCCCACTTAGGCAATCCCACCGCGTAGCCACCTGGACCCAGCCTATGCAACTGCGTCTTTCTTGCGGCATTTGCCTTGTTTTTCATCAACCGTTCCTTCGATAATTCTGAATCCTTGAAGGTCACGAAATCGTCCCAGTGTTCTCTTTGCTTCTCCAGTGTTCCCTTAAAATCTGGAGTCTTCCTTTCATTAGCGAGGTAGTTGGCCCATACAGTTTTCTTGTGGGTGTTGAATGCAATTGCCATCTTCTTAAGAGCAGCGGCCTTGACTTTCTCCACATCTGCTTTAGTGAAATGATCTGGTAGGGTGAAATGTTCCATCAGAGATTTCACCAGGTCTTCTTTGGCTCTGCCATCGACCCAAGTAACACCTGGACGTTTAGTCTTTGGCTCTTTCCATTCTTGAATGGAGATCGGGAGTTTGTCCTTCACAAGAACTCCGCACTGACGAGTCCACTTGTCCGCAACGTTCTTAGGCGTGAGGGGTTCGCCACTAAGTTTGGTGGATTCGATGTGGTACTTTACACCATCCTTCAGCAATCTGCCCGGGCCTCGCTTTGTCTTGCTGTCTGTAGAAGCAGATTTGCTCGATCCGGAGGGCTGAAAGAAGAAAGATCGATTCGTTAATATATCTTCAATAAAAAACATGTGATGATCACCAGGATGCATGCTTATATAAATATATACCTCGCCGGAAGTCTTTGTTATTTGAAGATCAGCATTGTCTGTGTCATCACTAACATTGTCTGTGTCATCATAATCATAGTTCATGACTTCATCAGCTCGGTCGTCGAGATCGAATATCTTTTCGTCACCCTCTCCGGTATTGTTCCGATATTGGGAGCTGTCGTCATTCAGATCATCTAGCCTCTGAGGGCTGCGTATGATGTCGAACAATTCCTCTTCTCTCTCTCTGCCGGTATTGTCCGCCATAGCTTTTACTTTACTAATTAATACAGAAGAAATATAAAACAATTTAGTATTCAAATTACAATGCGTGGATGCAACTAATCAATAAGGAAAAACTGAATCTCGAATACATCGTCTGGAATATATAATCTCGAATACATCATCGTCTTAATATATATAATCTCGAATACATCGTCTCGAATATTATATATCGAATACATCATCGGCTAGGTACCTAATAAAGATCGAGTACTACAGAAGAATCTAGGGCGCCACTCGCGGTTCCTGGGGCGGGGGCGGTGCACACCCAAAGAGAAGGAACCATCACAGGATCATATCTCCGGTCATCTGCCCAAAGAACCCGCCAAGTAGTGGAGAACCTGACGTCGTCCATAGCAGCCATGTACCGATGGACGTGCTCATCTTCCTCCCTGACACGGCGATGCACCACCTCTGACGGGGCCGGCTGCCTCTGCACCGAATGTGGCCCACGCGAACGCCACTAAAGAAGATCAGGGTCGACGACGGGACCCGAGGTCGGGTTCCTCACCAAGCGGCGCGCCCTTCCAGGTAGCACCTCTCAGTGCCAGCCCGGCGGAGCCTAGTCCCGGACATGGGTCCTCTGAAGCATGACATCGTCGCGAACGGGTCGACAGCGAGGATGCGGGCCGGGCATATCGTCGAGAACAAATACTATATGCCCGCAAAAAGTAACATTTTTTAAATAATTGGATTGTGATAACTAAAATTCTATATATATGCAAATTCTAACAATTTGACATTAATCTAATTTATCTAACTAAAACTAATTCTAAAATTTCTTGATTATATAACTAACATTTCTATAACATTTCTAATATTTATATAACAAAAAAACAGAAAAATTGCTAACATTTCTATAAATATTTCTATAACTAAAAAACAGAAAACATTTATAACATTTCTATATAACTAACATTTCTAATATTTATATAACTAAAAAACAGAATAATTTCCTAACATTTCTATAACTAAAAAACAGAAAAAAAAATTAACAAAACAAACTAATAATGTGTGTGTGTGTAGTGTGTGT
>NC_057813.1:35694049-35834533 GCF_018294505.1 Triticum aestivum | reverse complement strand
TAAGTGTTGTATATATAGGATGGACCTTTAGTACCGGTTGGAGCCACCAACCAGTACTAAAGGTCTGTTTTGGCCAGGCCAAGCGGCGGGAAGCGCACCCCCTTTAGTACCGGGTGGTGGCTCCAACCGGTACTAAAGGGTGGGTCTTTAGTACCGGTTGGAGCCACCACCCGGTACTAAAAGGGTGCGCTGGCGCAGTGCGGTACGATAAGTTTAGTCCCACCTCGCTAGTCAAAGGGCTACTGCACTGGTTTATAAGCCCCAATGCGGTAGCTCTCTCGAGCTCCTCTCCTAAGCAGGCCTACTGGGCCTACCAATTCATTGCTGCCATGTGGGCCTATTGGGCCTTTGCGGGCCTGCATCCTGGCCCAACAAAAGGTTGAGTTTCTAGTCATATGTAGGCCGCTTTGGCCCAGTAGGCGGGCTTTTTTATTTTTCTTAATTTTTTTGCTTTTTTTGTTTTATTTATTTTTGAATTGTTTTTTTGCTGTATTTAGAGTTTCTTTGTGAATATTTTTGCTTTAGGTACAAAAATTTACAAACTTTGATCTGTTAGTGCCGGTAGTTTTCAAATTTGAATAGTTTAAATTTTGAATTATTTGAAATTTGTGTGAATCACTAGTTTGTGAATAACTTAACTTTGAAAAAAGATTTTTCAGTGATTCTTTTTTCTTATGTTTAATATTAGTATGTTTTATTATTATATTCAATTTGGTAATGCTTAGGTTATTTAAAAAATGAAATGCCTTTGTAACATTTAAGTTTTCGTCGGAAACCCTCATACTTCGAAAAAGATTATCCATTTTGTACACGAAGTGTATCCAGTTTTTGCCGTAACCCTCTCTACTTTTTTGCACATGCTATTTGTATGAAATTATGATACCATGCCAACTTTCAACCTTTTCTGAGTTCATTTCAAATGCTTTCAATTTCAGGGTCATTTAGCTGGAAAAAAAATTAGTAAATGCATGAAAAGAATTTGTTTGCACATAAAATTCCTTCGCGTTTCAAATGCCAAAACACATAATTAACTACCCTAACTATTACAGACATTCCCTCCTGGGTGTGAAACACAGAAGAAAGTGATGATAGTGAAGCCGATCACATCCCAGATCTTTGGGTGTGAAACTTTTTCTTCTCGTGTGTCCCTTTGCGCCGTAGCCATGGAAAACCTTCATCATTTAACTGGATGCTCGGGTCAATATTTACTGTGAATGGAGCAATTTCATCAAACTTTTCATAATCTTCTGACATGTCTGTCTTGTCATCTACTCCCACAATGTTTCTTTTTCCTGAAAGAACTATGTGGCGCTTTGGCTCGTCGTATGATCCATTCGCTTCCTTATCTTTTCTTTTTCTCGGCCTGGTAGACATGTCTTTCACATAAAAAACATGCGCCACATCATTGGCTAGGACGAATGGTCCGTCTGCATACGCAAGATTGTTGAGATCCACTGTTGTCATTCCGTACTGTGGGTCTTCCGTTACCCCGCCTCGTGTCATATTGACCCATTTGCACCGAAACAAAGGGACCTTCAAATCACCTGATCCATAGTTAAGTTCCCATATGTCCTCTATGTAACCATAATATGTTTCCTTTCCCGTGTTGGTTGTTGCATCAAAGCGACACCACTGTTTTGGTTGGTGCTCTTCTTATCTTGGGCGATCGTGTAAAATGTATTCCCATTTATCTGGTACCCTTTGAAAGTCATTATATTCGAAGATGGTAACTGGGACAGTGAGTACATGTCATTTTGAATATCGCCATCATTCAGGGCTCGTTTCTGCAACCAACCGGCGAAAGTCCTCGTTTATTCGCGTGTAATCCAGTCGTCAGACTTCTCCGGGTGTTTGGACTGTAAAAAATTCTTGTGTTCCTCCATATACGGAGCCACCAAGGTGGAATTCTGTAGAACTGTGTAGTGTGCTTCAGTGAGAGAATGCCCGTCCATACATATTATTTGATGCCCTCCGAGTGTGCCTTTTCCTTCCAGTCTGCCCTTATGCCGCGATTCAGGAACACCAATCGGCTTAAGGTCAGGAATAAAGTCAATACAAAACTCAATGACCTCCTCATTTTCATGGCCTTTCGAGATGCTTCCTTCCGGCCTAGCACGGTTATGAACATATTTCTTCAAGACTCCCATGAACCTTTCAAAGGGGAACATATTGTATAGAAATACAGGACCCAAAACGTTAATCTCTTCGCAAAGGTGAACTAGGACGTGCGTCATGATTTTGAAGAAGGATGGTGGGAACACCAACTCGAAACTGACAAGACATTGCACCAAATCATTCTGTAACCTTGGTATGATTTCTGGACCGATTACCTTCTGAGAGATTGCATTGAGGAATGCACATAGCTTCACAATGGCCAATCGAACGTTTTCCGGTAGAAGCCCCCTCAATGCAACCGGAAGGAGTTGCATCATAATCACGTGGCAGTCATGAGACTTTAGGTTCTGGAACTTTTTCTCTGCCATATTTATTATTCCCTTTATATTCGACGAGAAGCCAGACGGTACCTTCATGCTGAGCAGGCATTCGAAGAAGATTTCCTTCTCTTCTTTGGTAAGAGGGTAGCTGGCCTGACCCTGATGTATGTCGTCTTTTCCGTGCATACGTTGCTGGTCCTCCCGTGCCTCTGGTGTATCTTTTGTCTTCCCATACACGCCCAAAAAGCCAAGCAGGGTCACACAAAGATTCTTCGTCACGTGCATCACGTCGATTGCGGAGCGGACCTCTAGGTCTTTCCAATATGGCAGGTCCCAAAATATAGATTTCTTCTTCCACATGGGTGCGCGTCCGTCAGTGTCCTTCGGAACAGGTTGTCCGCCAGGACCCTTTCCACAGATTACATTCAAATCCTTGACCATATCATGTACATCAGCACCAGTACGGTGGGAGGCTTCATCGAGTGATCCGCCTCACCTTTGAAATGCTTGCCTTTCTTTCTTACGGGATGCCTTCTCGGAAGAAATTGACGATGTCCCAGGTACACATTCTTCTTACAACTATTCAAATATATATTGTCGGTATCATCCAAACAGTGCTTGCATTCGCGGTATCCCTTGTTTGTCTGTCCTGAAAGGTTACTGAGAGCAGGCCAATCATTGATGGTCACGAACAGCAACGCCTTTAGGTCAAATTCTTCCCCATGTGCTCATCCCATGCACGTACACCTGTTCCATTCCACAGTTGTAAGAGTTCTTCAACTAATGGCCTTAGGTACACATCAATGTCGTTGCCGGGTTGCTTAGGGCCTTGTATGAGCACTGGCATCATAATGAACTTCCGCTTCATGCACAACCAAGGAGGAAGGTTATACAAACATAGAGTCACAGGCCACGTGCTATGGTTGCTGATCTGCTCCCCAAAAGGATTAATGCCATCTACCATACGTTCCTTGGGTCACCTGCAAACTCCTCCCAGTACTTTCTCTCGATTTTTCTCCACTGCGAACCGTCAGCGGGTACTCTCAACTTTCTGTCTTTCTTACGGTCTTCTGCGTGCCACCGCATCGCCTTCGCATGCTCTTTGTTTTGGAACAAACGTTTCAATCGTGGTATTATAGGAGCATACCACATCACCTTGGCAGGAATCTTCTTCCTGGGGCTCTCACCCTCGACATCACCAGGGTCATCGCGACTGATCTTATAACGCAATGCACCGCATACCGGGCAAGCATTCAAATCCTCGTACACACCGCAGTAGAGGATGCAGTCATTAGGGCATGCATGTATCTTTTGCACCTCTAACCCTAGAGGGCAGACAACCTTCTTTGCTTCATACATACTCTCGGGCAATTCATTGTCCTTTGGAAGCATATTCTTTATCATTACCAGCAACTTTCCAAATCCCTTGTCAGATACACCATTCTCTGCCTTCCATTGCAGCAATTCAAGTGTGGTGCCCAACTTTTTTTGTCAGCTTCACAATTCGGGTACAACAATTTTTTGTGATCCTTTAACATGCGCTGCAACTTCGTCCTCTCCAGATCACTTGCGCAGTTTCTCTTTGCATCGGCAATGGCCCGACCTAGATCATCAGCGGGCTCATCTGATGCCTCTTCTTCAGCTTCTTTCTGCATTGCCGGCTCAGCTTCTTCCCCCATTGTTGTATCATTGTATTCAGGGAATCCATGGCCAGGATAGCTGTCGTCGTCCTCTTCTTCTTCATTGTCTTCCATCATAACCCCTATTTCTCCGTGCTTGGTCCAAACATTATAGTGGGGCATGAAACCGGACTCAAATAGGTGGACGTGAATGGTTCTTGACGTAGAGTAACTGTGACCATTCTTACAGCCAGCACATGGACAAGGCATAAAACCATCCGTCCGCTTGTTTGCCTCAGCGGCAAGCAGAAAAGTATGCACGCCATTAATGAACTCGGGAGAGCATCTGTCATCATACATCCATTGTCGGCTCATCTTCATTACACAACACCGAATAGACCAAATTAATACAAGTTCATACATAAAGTTCATATACAACACTTAATTAAATGCAACATACAAATAACTCTCTAGCTAAAGAATTTAAATGCAACAACAAATGCGATGAAGATCGCAATTAAGGTAACAATTGATCCAACAGCATAATGATATCAAGCCACACTATCAATGGCATATTTTCTAATCTTTCTAATCTTCAATCTTATTTTCTCCATCTTGATCTTGTGATCATCGGCGACATCGGCAACATGCAACTCCAATTCCATCTTCTCCTCCTTAATTCTTTTCAATTTTTCTTTCAAATACTCGTTTTCTCTTTCAACTAAATTTAACCTCTCGACAATAGGGTCGGTTGAAATTTCCGGTTCACATACCTCCTAGATAAAAATATCTATGTCAACTTGATGGGCATAATTTGTTATAAACACGAAATGCAACAACTAGTTTTACATGAGAATATACCACATCCAAATCATAACAAGGACGAGGGCCGACGGGGACGGATATCAAAACCATGGCACTATGTATAACAAACAACGTATGGGTAAGATAATTATACGAGTAACTATATGTCCAAATCACACAAACATCAATTTGGTAATGTAAAACATTCATGAACAAGAGCCTCACCACAAGGTGGTGCCGGCGACGGGACAGTGCGGGCGATCGACGGTGGTTACGATGGAGATTTAGAAGGCACTAAGTAAACCACACCTACATATGCAAACTAAGTGTTATTTTTGACCTCAAATTGCATATAAATCAAATACTAGCAAATATAATTCCTCCCAAATTAATCACTACACAAAGCATTGCAAGAGCTAATCTAGCAATGAGAGTTGAAAGGACAAAGTTGCTAACCTTTGTGATCATTTGAATGGATGGGGGCCTTCAAATCTTGACAAATTTTGGGAAAATTTTGTGAGGAGCTCGAGGAAGAGAGGGGAAGAACAGAGGAAGTGAGGGGAAAGGGGAAGAACAGAGTGGCTCGGGTGGACGAAGGGTTTATGTAGGTCGACCTTTAATACCGGTTCGTGCCACGAACCGGTACTAAAGGTGCTGGACGGACCCCAGACTGACAACACCCTGCCACCACTCTCTTTAGTACTGGTTCGTGGCACAAACCGGTACTAAAGGTTCGTCACGAACCGGTACTAATGAGAACGGCCGGCTAGCCGTTGGAACCGGCACTATTGGACATATTAGTGCCGGCTCAAAATCAAACCGGCACTAATGTGTCTTATATTAGGTCATTTTTCTACTAGTGAGGAATTACTCTGGTTCTGCTCGCTTCATGTTAAAAGAGAAAAACAAAGGGATTACATATCTCACTATTAAAGTTGGGATAGCGTACGTATTGATGGTGGCTTATCGGGAATGAATAGCAGGATGCATTTGTCCTCAAAGACTGTCTGAATAGCCAGCACACTATCATATATTCCTTTTACCCCTTTTGGCAACGACATGCATATTTTTCGAAAAAGATTGTGCGCTCACTAGGCAGAGTCTTTGTTGTGCTACATGCGAGTGTCAGACTTTTTGCTCACTAGGCGGGGCTATCAGCTCGGGCGATTAGAGTAGAGGCGATAGAGTGTGATTGACTAGCCGTCAAGGCTGCTACACTGGAAGTTGGTGGTAGAAGACTGCACATGGCGCCACAGGTACGCAGATGCCATGGTGGCAACCCCAAGCTGAATTGGCCTCGCGAGTGTCAGAAGTTATGGGGTGTGCTTTCACCGTTGACAAAGTCAATGTGGTTCAATCCCGCTCATCCCATTGCGGTTTTTGTTTCTCTTCCAACTTGGCGGCAACGGGGTGTTGACGCGTTGCCTCAAGACATGTCTTTTGGGCTTCATCGAATCATTGAGGTCTCCACCCTCTCCCTAGGCGGGTCATGTAGAATCCATCTCACTCGGTGCAGGTTGCGGGGAGGACATGAGGCAACAATGGCTTGTATTGTCGATGGTTTGTCTGTGTGGGTTTGGTGACCTTTTGTATATGGTGCTCACTTGATTTCCCCTCAATTAATCAGGCAATTCTACACCTCTTAATGAACAAACAATGCTCCTACCTGGTAACCCGAAAAGAGCTTGTATGCTGATAAATAATCTTTATCTTTACCTAATAATAATAAAGCAAATTAGGTTTCTTTCGTCCGTCATGATATTTTTTAGAAAAGTCCCTCTATTTCAGAGAATTCAACCCGCAGTCCTGTTTTAAGTTAAAACGGAGAGTTATTTTCATATTTTACACAAAAGTCCATGTCTTTTTTTAAAATCAACCCGCCGTCCGGATTTAAGTCACACCCGAACCGTTATTTTACATTTTTCGAAAATCCCCCTAATGTTTTAGGTAATTCGTCCACGGATCATATTTAAGTTAAACAAATGCTTTTTAAAATCATCCATATCTTTTAAACCGTAACTCCGATTTGAACATGTTATATATAAATTTTGATTAAAAAATATGAAGAATATGAATATGAGATTATTTTTACCTGTTAAGTATGTTTAAATATTATTTTGGAATATATTTGAGTCAAACCAAATGATTTTCTAAAATATCTGTATCTTTTAAACCGTAACTTTGATTTTAACATATTATATATGAAATTTTATTAGAAAATGTGTGGAATATAAATATGATGTTAATTTTACCTGTTAAATATTTTTAAAATATTGTTATGGAAGCAAACTTATAATTTATAGCGCAAGAGCCGTTTTTTTCATACCGGCGGCGATCCGGATTGCAAATAAATACCCCACTATAACCATATACGGAAAAGAAAATATCGATAAATATACGTGCATACCTCTGAAAAATGTCGCAAGGGAAAACAACAGATTTCTCATCGCGAGAGTGAGAGAAAGCGAGCGAGAGAGAGAGGGGGGAGAGAGAGAGAGGGAGAGGGGGAGAGAGACGCCTTAGGATTAACCATATTCAACACACGATTTTTGTTGTTTTATGTGAACACCGAGGCCATCACCGGCGAGGGTGAGAAGGAGGATAAGCGGCAACACAAATATGATGCCTCGCAAAAATAAAGGAGATGGACCTATTGTGGTCTTGAGTGATGGTTGTTGAGTTAAGAGTGTGTGTTATATTTTCTCTCCTGTTGCAATGTACGGGCTCTTTTGCTAGTAGATATAAATGTTGTAGCAATATAATATGCACCGGCAGAAAAAATACAGACATAACAAAGTCATGCAAAAATATGACCATTTTGCATGGGATGGGAGCAAGGCAGACAAATTTCGAACAATTTTTTTTTCATTTTCTCCTCATTTTTGGGGAAGCACGAGTATTGCGGAGACCCTTTGCATGCATAACTAGTCTTTTTTGGAAATTGCAAGCTAAGAGCGGAGAAGGCAGACGACGATGAAGTCATATACCTGGGGTAGGGTCATGGACCTGTCCAAGGTACCCTCCCCCAGGGCATCTTTAGAAGAAGCCGTCTTCCAGCCGACCTAGAGGGACCCCACTCAACGGACCAGAAGACACTCGGCGAACATGAAGACACTCGACCATGAAGACTCACTCGACCACCAGGAGTTCAGGATCTACTCTGTATCCAAACGGTCTGTAATTAAGTAGTCTTTATGGTCATGATGACACTTTGTGTAAGGCGTTACCAGTAACGCCTGGCCTTAATGTACTTTAAACCCTCCGCTACGTGGGCTGGCTGGGGTCTTGGCATCTTCTATATAAGCCACCCCCCTCCACTGGCGGAAGGGTTCGCACCCCTGTAACTCTCACACATATAATCCAGTCGACCGCCTCCGGGCACTGAGACGTAGGGCTGTTACTTCCTCCGAGAAGGGCCTGAACTCGTAAAACTCTTGTGTGCACAACTACTCCATAGCTAGGATCTTGCCTCTCCTTAGTACCCCCCTACACTACTGTCAGACTTAGAACCACGACCGTTGGCTCCCACCATGGGGCAGGTGTCTTAGCGACTTATTGGAGAAGTTGCAATTTTTCCGATTCCCATCATCATGGTTTCAGGTGGAGTTTTGGTTGAGGGCCGCGAGATCCGTCTCGGCGGGCTCACGTTCGTCGCCGACGACTCTGCCTGGCTGCAGGAGGCTCCGCTCGACGTTGACGCGCTCCTAGTCCATGGAGCTACGCACTTTCGAGCGTGCGTCCGCGGTGTCCTTCTGCGACAACCGTCGACCCAGTATCGACCGGTTTTTGTGTCATCCTCCCTCCCAGCTTCCCGCCGGCGTAAGCGCTCCGGTCGGTCGAGGCTTCAACGGTGGGTGAGGCACGCGGTGGCTCGCCAGTCGACCGCTGCCCAAGTCGCGGCAATCGAGCCCGACGAATCTCTCTACGGCCTGTTCGACTGGCTCCGCAGAGACTGCATCCGAGTGCGATAGCAGTGATCCAGCGGTGGAGATCCTGATGGTCAACGGACCGCATGTTCCTCCCGGCTTTCCCGGTGCCGAGGGAGGCAACGGCGGAGGCGATCCGTCGCACGTCCATGAGGAATACCTCCCCGCGCCCCGCAATTCGCAGCAGAGGGAAGAGCTTCGCCGCCGGAACGTGGATGCGCTTCACACTCCGATTGTTGGAGAAACCCCTGAGGCTCGTGCCTTGGAGGACGCGCGCTTGGCCAACCTGGCTGAACGCACTTGACCGGAGAACCTTCAGCAGGCACTCGATGAGCGCGCACGGCAACGGATTCCAGACTCCAGTCGACGCCAGCTCTTTCCACCTCCGACTCAGGTATATCGAACTCCACTTCAGAATCTAGCAGCTGCAGCCCGTATAGCAGAATCAATTCAGCCTTCCCAGTCAGAGGCTGGCAGAGGCTTGATGCAGATCAGAGATTTGCTCTGGGCAGCAGGAGATCAGAATTCAGCTGTATCGCAGTCGCGGAACAGGATTCACAGCAGGTCCGTGGCAGCAAATACGGTCCAGTCGGCTCATAGCCCCAGATCGCCCCCGAGGCGTGAAGGGCGTGGTGACCGTTATGATCAGTACAAGAACCGTTAGTAGTATGATCACCGATTCGATCGCAATAATCGACGTCGAGTGCTTACTCCCCCAAGGGGTGGATCTTATGTGCCTCGACAGCAGGATGATAGACGCCAGCACAGTGGCGGGCGAAGAATCCCTGTCGACCCCAGAGAACCAGGCTTTGATGCGAGATTCATCATCGTTCAAGGTCTGGTCGACCGGAACAGAGCTCACAGAGAGGGCAACGACAGAGATGTACCCACCAGCAGCCAAGTGCATGTCTCCGGACCAGAGTGTTTCAGCAGAGCCATCTGAGCCGCAGTGATTCCTCCCAACTTCAGGTTGGCGACTGGAGTCAGTAAGTTCAACGGTGAGTCTAAGCCTGATACTTGGCTTGAGGACTACCGAGTGGCTGTCCAGATCGGCGGCGGGAATGACGAGGTGGCCATGAAGCATCTGTCTCTTATGTTGGAAGGGTCAGCCAGAGCATGGCTGAATCAGTTGACACCCAGCAGCATTTACACATGGGAGGACCTCTCCCGAGTGTTTGTCAGAATGTTCGAAGGAACGTGCAAGCGACCAGCGGGACTGACAGAGTTGCAATCCTGTGTGCAGAAGTCGAATGAGACTCTGAGAGATTACATCCAGAGATGGATCACGTTGCATCACACAGTGGAGAATGTATCTGATCACCAGGTAGTCTGCGCCTTCAAGGAAGGCGTAAAGTAGAAAGAGCTAAGCCTGAAATTTGGTCGAACCGGAGACATGTCTCTGAGTCGAATGATGGAAATAGCCACCAAATATGCCAATGGTGAGGAAGAGGGTCGGCTCCGGAGCGGCAAGCATAAGTCAGTCGCCCAAGAAACCAGAGGAGGGAACTCCAGTCGGAAGCAAAAGCGGAAAGCCGAGCCAGCTGCTCCTGGAGAAGTCCTGGCCGTGACTCAAGGAAAGTTCAAAGAAAAGCCCAAGGGGCCTTGGAATCCCAAAAAAGTAAAGGATAAAGAAGGAAATGACGTGATGGATTTGCCGTGTCACATCCACACAAAGAAAGATGAAGAGGGTAATTTCATTTACCCGAAGCATACCACTCGACAGTGTCGACTTTTGATACAGCAGTTCCAGGGGAAACAGCCAAAGGACAAGGAAAAGGAGTCAGACAAGGCTGAGGACAAGGGAGATAGTGACGAGGAATACCCTCAGGTCAATTCTACTCTGATGATTTTTACTAACGTTGAAAGCAAAAGTCGACTGAAAGTTATAAACCGAGAAGTGAATATGGTTGCTCTAGCAACACCCAATTATCTGAAGTGGTCTCAAACAGCCATCACATTTGACCAGTCCGATCACCCGACGCACATAGCCACCCCTGGAAGGCAAGCTCTGGTGGTCGACCCAGTCATTGAGGGCACTCGACTGACTAAAGTATTGATGGATGGTGGCAGTAGTTTGAATGTACTGTACGCTGAGACGCTGAAAGGGATGGGCATTCCGATGTCCAGACTTAGTACAAGCAACATGAGTTTCTATGGAGTCATTCCTGGCAAGAAGGCCGTGTCACTCGGCCAGATTACTCTTGATGTGGTTTTTGGTGATTCCAAGAACTTCCGCAAAGAGAAGCTGACGTTTGAGGTTGTAGATTTCCAGAGTGCCTACCACGCTATTTTGGGCAAGCCAGCTTATGCACGTTTCATGGCTCGACCATGTTATGTGTACCTCAAATTAAAGATGCCTGGCCCTAAAGGCGTGATGACTGTTACTGGTAATCGCAAGAAGGCAGAAGAGTGGCAGGAACACCAGAGGAACACAGATCCGAGTGATTTGTTGCGAGCCAAAAAGCCTGTCACGGAGTCAGCGTTCAAGTCATCCGGTGAGACAAAACCAGTTCACATCCACCCGACCGACCCCAACGTTGTTCCGACTCATATCTCCACAACACTCGACCCCAAATAGGAAGAAGCGCTCATCCAGTTCCTCCGTGAGAACTGGGACATCTTTGCATGGAAACCTTCTGACATGCCGGGAGTACCCATGGGGCTGGCTGAGCATCGTCTGCGAGTTGATTCAAAGACAAAACCTGTCAAGGAACATCTGCGACACTCCATCGTCCAGAAAAGGAAGGCTATTGGCGAAGAGGTGGCTCGGCTCTTAGCAGCAGAGTTTATCCGAGAGATTTACCACTCCGAGTGGCTCGCCAATGTTGTCATGGTCCCCAAAAAGGACAACTCACTTCGCATGTGCATTGATTTTAAACATATCAATCGGGCCTGCCCGAAAGATCATTTTCCTCTTCCCCGCATCGACCAAATAGTCGACTCGACTGTGGGATGTGAGCGACTGTCTTTCTTAGACGCTTATTCCGGGTACCATCAGATCCGTCTGTTTGGACCCGATGAGATCAAAACAGCTTTCATCACCCCATTTGGGTGCTTCTGTTATGTCACCATGCCATTCGGCCTCAAGAATGCCGGAGCCACGTTCATGAGGATGATTCAAAAGTGTTTGCTCACTCAAATCAGTCGGAATGTGGAAGCGTACATGGATGACATTGTGGTCAAGTCACGGAAAGGTTCCGACCTGCTGACTGACCTCGCTGAAACATTTCTCAACCTCAGGAGGTATGATATCAAGCTTAACCCATCCAAGTGCACATTCGGAGTTCCTGGCGGGAAGTTACTCGGTTTTCTCGTTTCTGAACAAGGAATCGATGCAAACCCAGAGAAAGTGGGCACTATACTCCGAATGAAACGACCTGTGCGTGTGCACGATGTTCAGAAGCTTACTGGTTGCTTGGCCGCTTTAAATCGATTCATCTCTCGTCTCGGTGAGAAGGCATTGCCTCTTTACCGACTGATGAAGAAGTCAGACAAGTTCGAGTGGACTCCTGAAGCTGACGCAGCGTTTGCGGAGTTAAAAACCCTGCTTTCCACCCAGCCGGTGCTTGCTGCCCCGATCAGCAAAGAGCCTTTGCTGCTTTACATTGCAGCCACAGGACAAGTCGTCAGTACTGTACTTACGGTCGAGCGGGAAGAAGAAGGGAAAGCCTTCAAAGTTCAGCGCCCAGTATATTACATTTCTGAAGTCCTAACCCCATCAAAGCAAAGATACCCTAATTATCAGAAGCTTGTATATGGGATCTATATGACCACGAAGAAAGTTGCTCACTACTTCTGTGACCATACCATCACAATCGTCAGCGACGCACCCTTATCAGAGATTCTGCACAACAGAGATGCAACTGGCCGAGTGGCAAAGTGGGCGATTGAACTTCTTCCTCTGGATATCAGATTTGAGGCAAAGAAAGCTATCAAGTCCCAAGCAATAGCAGATTTCCTCGCCGAGTGGACTGAACAGCAGTTACCGACTCAAGTTCACTCGGAACACTGGACTATGTTCTTCGATGGCTCTAAAATGTTGAATGGTTCCGGTGCCGGGGTAGTGTTGGTTTCCCCCCGAGGAGATAAGCTCAGATATGTACTCCAGATTCACTTTGACTCCTCCAACAATGAAGCAGAATACGAAGCACTCTTGTACAGGTTGCGTATGGCTATTTCACTCGGCGTCTGTCGCCTCATGGTCTATGGTGACTCGGATTTAGTGGTCAACCAAGTGATGAAGGAGTGGGATGTCAGAAGCCCAGCCATGACTGGTTACTGCAATGCAGTCAGAAAGCTGGAAAAGAAATTTGAGGGATTAGAGCTCCATCACGTCCCCCGACTGAAAAACCAAGCAGCCGACGACTTGGCGAAGATAGGTTCCAAAAGAGAAGCCATCCCGAGTGGCGTGTTTTTGGAGCATGTTCACACGCCGTCAGTATAAGAAGATCCTTTCACTGAAGAAGCCCCGCAGCCAAAAAGCGCCACAGATCCGACTGAAGTCGAGGTCCCAGCTGTGGTCGACTTAATCATGGAAGTTCTGGTTATTACTCCCGACTGGACAGTGCCCTATATCGCGTATATTCTAAGGAAAGAGCTCTCGGAGAATGAAGAAGAGGCTCGAGAGGTCGTCCGTTGATCCAAGGCCTTTACCGTCATGAGGGGACAGTTGTACAGAGAAAGCGTGACTGGAGTCAGCCAGAAATGCATAACACCGGAAGAGGGTCGAATGATTCTCAACGATATCCACTCGGGGACCTGTGGCCATCATGCGTCCTCTCGGACCATTGTGGCTAAAGCATACCGAGCGGGTTTTTACTGGCCCAGAGCAAATGAAATGGCGAAAAAGATTGTCGACAAGTGTGAAGGATGTCAGTTCTACTCCAACATGTCACATAAACCCTCCTCAGCCTTGAAGACCATCCCGATCATCTGGCCTTTCGCTGTTTGGGGTTTAGATATGGTCGAACCCTTGAGAATTAGCAGGAGCGGCTTCACCCATGTACTGGTGGCAGTTGACAAGTTCACCAAGTGGATCGAGGCCAAGCCCATTAAAAATCTTGATGTTGGCACTGCCATCAGCTTCATCAGAGAATTAATATTTAGATATGGAGTTCCACATAGCATCATCACTGATAATGGGTCAAACTTCGACTCCGATCAATTCAAAGCTTTCTGCGCTTCCCAAGGCACACGAGTCGACTACGCTTCAGTCGCCCACCCCCAGTCGAATGGACAAGCAGAAAGAGCAAACGGCCTAATTCTCAAAGGACTGAAAACCCGGTTGATGCGCGACCTCAAGCACGCAGCAGGCGCGTGGGTCGACGAACTCCCATCAGTTCTTTGGGGATTGAGGACTACCCCAAATCGGTCGACTGGGAGGACTCCGTTCTTCCTGGTCTACGGGGCTGAGGCGGTCCTGCCAAGTGACATGCTTCACAATGCGCCGCGAGTCGAGCTCTACTCTGAAGCTGAAGCGGAACAAGCCCGGCAGGATGCAGTCGACCTCCTAGAAGAAGAAAGAGAGATGGCCATGATCCGATCGACCATCTATCAGCAAGACTTGCGTCGATTCTACGCCAGAAATGTGAAGAGCCGAGCCTTCCAGGAAGGAGACTTGGTCCTCCGAGTGGACCAACAGAAGCCACACAAACTTGCTCCTACTTGGGAAGGCCCCTTCATTATTACCAAAGTTCTCCACAACGGAGCATACCGTCTGTACAATGTCGATCGCCAGATTGACGAGCCACGAGCTTGGAATGTGGATATGCTTCGCCCCTTTTATACTTAAGTATTCACTCGGATGAGTTGTAATAAAAGTACTTCTGTAATTTATTTATCGAAGACAAGAGTTTTATAATTTTCCTAGTGATTGTTGTTACCTTTGTCCACATAAAACAGTCCCCCCAGCGGGTGGCTTAGCTGCGAATCCGTTTTGCCTAAGTTTGTAAAAGAAATCCTACCAAGTGTTAAGCCAGCCTTCCACTCAGAGGCTTAGCTGCGAATCCGTTTCGCCTAAGTTTAAACAAAATCCTACCGAGTGGAGAGAAAACCTCCCACTCGGAGGCTTAGCTGCAGCCCAGTGCTCGCCTAAGTTTTTGAAAATCCTACCGAGTGGTAAGCTAGCCTTCCACTCGGAGGCTTAGCTGCAGCCCAGTGCTCGCCTAAGTTTTTGAAAATCCTACCGAGTGGTAAGCCAGCCTTCCACTCGGAGGCTTAGCTGCAGCCCAGTGCTCGCCTAAGTATAAAATACAAACATGCGCTCCGCAAGGAGGACGAGGTGCAGTTCGACCCCTGCCTTCTCCTTCCGAGCTACGCCACAAATACAATGTGCGCTCCGCAAGGAGGACGAGGTGCAGGTCGACCCCTGCCTTCTCCTTCCGAGCTACGCCACAAATACAACGTGCGCTCCGCAAGGAGGACGAGGCACAGGTCGACTCCTGCCTTCTCCTTTCGAGCTACGCCACAAATACAACGTGCGCTCCGCAAGGAGGACGAGGCGCAGGTTGACTCCTACCTTCTCCTTCCGAGCTACGCCACAAATACAACGTGCACTCTGCAAGGAGGACGAGGTGCAGGTCGACTCCTGCCTTCTCCTTCCGAGCTACGCCACAAATACAACGTGCGCTCCGCAAGGAGGATGAAGCGCAGGTCGACTACTATCTTCTCCTTCGGGGGTACACCATGGAAATCCTACCGAGTGGTGAGCAAACCTCCCACTCGGGGGCTTAGCTGCAGCCCAGTGCTCGCCTAAGTTTCTGAAATCCTACCGAGTGGAGAGCAAACCTCCCACTCGGGGGCTTAGCTGCAGCCTAGTGCTCGCCTAAGTTTCTTAAAAATCCTACCGAGTGGAGAGCAAACCTCCCACTCGGGGGCTTAGCTGCAGCCCAGTGCTCGCCTAAGTTTCTTAAAAATCCTACCGAGTGGTGAGCAAACCTCCCACTCGGGGGCTTAGCTGCAGCCTAGTGCTCGCCTAAGTTTCTTAAAAATCCTACCGAGTGGTGAGCAAACCTCCCACTCAGGGGCTTAGCTGCAGCCCAATGCTCGCCTAAGTTTCTTGAAATCCTACCGAGTGGAGAGCAAACCTCCCACTCGGGGGCTTAGCTGCAGCCCAGTGCTCGCCTAAGTTTCTTAAAATCCTACCGAGTGGTGAGCAAGCCTCCCACTCGGAGGCTTAGCTGCAGCCCAGTGCTCGCCTAAGCGTGACGAGTACAAGTCGATTGTGCTTCATACCGACATGCAAAAGAGCATCACAAACACTAGTATATATTCCAAGCAAAAGATGATGATCGTTCGAAGGCAGAAGCAAACATGTTCGACGGCAAACCTAAATTCAGATAACGTCTTACGGATCCAGAAGTGCTCAGGCACCAAGCCTGTTAAAGTTGGTCAGTCACAAAAACTACTCGGCATTCCGAGGCAAATTTAAAGTATCAAGCATAAAAGTTTTTTACCCCTCCTGAGGAGGGCTGGAAGGCGCAACAAACTCGTCCAGGTCGATTCCATCTACGATCCGAGTGGTAGCAGCGATGAAGGTCTCCATGAAGGATCGGAAGTCATGCTTCTTGGTATTGGCCACCTTGAGAGCTGCCAGCTTGTCTTCTCGCACATCCTTGTAGTGGACACGGACAAGGGATAGGGCAACGTCGGCACCGCACCTGGCAGAAGACTTCTTCCATTCTTGCACTCGACTTGGAACTTCGTTCAGTCGAGTCATCAGGGACTCAAGGTCATTCTGAAGTGCTTCTCCTGGCCAGAGTGTCGTGTCGATGCGTGACGTCGCAACCTTCAGCCTTGCAAGATAGTCAACAACGGCAGCAACGCGAGACTCGAGTCGGAGCACGCTCATGGCAGTTTCATCCTTCACAGGAGAGTTGATGGGATCCAGGCTCGTCTCCAGTCGACCAGTCTCCTCCTCAAAGTTCTGGCAAAACTCTGTAGACACAACCTCAAAGTTAAGGCAGCAGTTTGGTGACGAGGTCAAAATTAAAAAGCGTGTCAGATATAAAGGGTTACCTTCAAGCATGAGGAATAGCTTCTTGGCGAGTCCTCCCAGATAAGCCTCCAGATCATTCTTCTTTCCCACCAGTTCGCTAGCTTTGTCACTCAGGACCATCTTGTCATTCTTCAGTCGAGTGACCTCCTGGTTGGCCACGTCGAGAGCAGCTTTCAGATTTCCTCTTCAAGTTTGCTGATCGAAGCCAACTTTTCTTCTGCGAGCATGGTCTTCTCGGAAGCTGCTTTCTGCGCCTCAGGGAGGTCAAGATCCTTCTTCTTTAGAGAATCCCTCAGTTTATCTGTAAATCACAGTAAGATCAGACTCGGGGATGGACAAGAAGCAAAGGCAGTCGTCAAGATTCGCACCAAACATACCTTTTGCCTCCTCCTTCGCCTTCGTGAAGTTCTCCTAGACGAGCTTTAGATCAAGTTCGAGTTGGATATGCTTATTCTCCAATTCAGTATAACGAGCTGAAAGCTCGCAAGATTTCTGCAAAAAACCAATCGACAGACATCAAAGATAGGTCACTTCTGAGTGACTAAGGGAAAAATTGTAGTATTTCTAAGACTACAGCTGAATCTAAACATTCAACTGTAGTCTCGGGGACTACACCCAGTGGGTGCACTCAGCGTGCCCCCACTAGTTCTATCAGCTAGACTCAGAGTCGATCAGTCGACCCAAAAAAAAAGAGTGGGTGTTTTCTTCGGACTATAGTCTACACCCAGTGGGTGCACTCAGCGTGCCCCCACCGGTTTTTGATTCCATTCAACCAGATCGAGTGAATACAATAAAAAAAACTCAAGACATAAAGACTATGGCCCACTGCCAGCAGTCGACCATAGCCTTGGGGACTACACCCAGTGGGTGCACTCAGCGTGTCCCCACCAACCCAGAATCTCAATCGACACATCCAGTGGAACACCCAGTGGGCATATGACAGATACTAAGATTTTCAGAAAGAAAAGTTTTTAGATACCATATCCTAACAGAACAGGCAGTGGCCGACCAACCTGAACATTGCTCTGAAGGGCTGAACTGGCGTCATAAGCTGCTTGACTGGCATCTCGGATCACCTTCACTTGCTCCATCATAACCCCTGCCTGGCGTATGGCTTCTTTTGCAGTGCTTGCTTGGTCTTGAGGGACGTGGTGGGTAGAGAAAAGTGAAGGCTGACCGGCACTCGACGACGAAGGGCGAACACTCGTCAGCGGCACCGCAAAGGATACGGTAGGCCGAGTGACACTGTCACCCTCCGCAACCAACATCTCATGTGCCGATACGCCCTGAGCTGCCTTGCCAGCGGACACTCTCCTATTCCTCCTCTGCCTCAGTGGTTCCTCGTCTTCATCATAATTAGGAAGATCAATGATGATATTAGATGGAGCTGCTGAAAAGAGTCAAAGTTAAAAACAAAGATCCCACCGACTGAAAACGAAACTTCAAAGGTCATACCAGGTTTGGAAGTGACGGCATCCTCCATTTCTTGATCGCCAGGTCTGGCCGAGGTATCAGAAGTAGCAGCACTGCAGTTTCAAAAATCAGTCGGTCAACTAACGAGTCGACCAAGAATAAATCCACGAGGAACAAGAGGACACAAGTTATGTCATTACCCAGAAATAGTGGGAATCACCATCTTCATCTTCGGTAAAGCCTTCGTCGGCTTCGATGGCACCACTCGAGATTGCTTCGGCGCTTTCTCAGTTGGCGCCGGAGAGGTCGTCCAAGGACACTTGGTCGATTGCACAACAGGCGTGGCCCCCTTGCCGCGCTCGACTGCAGGGTCATGGGCAAGCTTGGACCTTCTTTCAGAGCGAGAAGGCACTACTTCCTCCTCCTCTTCCTCCTCCTCCTCCTCATCGAAGCCAGCATCTTCACCACCCTCGTCACCATTCGATTTCCACTCCTCTTGACTTTCACCTCCACTTCCCTCCTCCTCCTCGGTCTGTGCTTGCGCCCCGTTGGGCATCGAATACAACTCAGTGGTAGCCTGAAAGACAACAAACAAGACAAAAGTCGATCGACTGAACCGCTGCAAAGCAGAATGGACGAAACATGATTACAGTCGGAGATAAGTAGTCATACCTTGTCTGGTTCATAAGATTGGTCGAGTGGAGGGATCCTCCTGGCCCCATGAGGGTTGTCCTTGTTTCCTGTGATGGCCGTCATCCACCTCTCCAGTGTGACGTCATCAACCTTCTCTGGGTGGACCCGAGTGGTGTCTTCGGTACCAGAGTACAACCACATCGGGTGGCCTCGGTATTGGAGTGGCTGGATGCGCCGTCGAAGGAAAACCTCCAGAAGATCTATGCCAGTCACACCGTCGCGAATGAGTTGGACTACCCGCTCCATCAACATTTTAACCTGAGCCTTCTCCTCCGGAATTACTTTCAGAGAAGACGGCTTGTTCACTCGACTCATGGTGAAGGGAGGGAGCCCAGTCGACTGCCCTGACGTTGACCGGTCTTGGCAATCGAACCAGGTCGACTGCCACCCTCTGACTGACTCGGGAAGGGTCATAGCTGGAAAGGCACTCTTACTCCTCATCTGGACCCCAAGACCCCCGCACATCTGGATTACTTGGGTTCTCTCGTCATTCGGATTAGCCTTCTTGACCGTCTGAGAGCGACAAGTGAATATGTGTTTAAAAAGGCCCCAGTGCGGCCGACAACCCAAGAAGTTTTCGCACAAAGACACGAAAGCGGCGAGATAGGCAATGGAATTAGGTGTGAAGTGGTGGAGCTGAGCCCCGAAGAAGTTCAGGAACCCTCGAAAGAAAAGAAGCGGCGGCAGAGAAAATCCACGATCGACATGAGTCGCTAGGAGGACACACTCACCCTCCTGGGGCTGCAGCTGCCACTCCGTCCCCGGAAGCCTCGCTGCCCCGTGCTCGATCAGCCCTTCGTTGGCCAGGTCGTCGAGATCCATTTGGGTGATGGTCGAGCGGATCCAATCCTCCTGGATCCAGCCTTGCGGCAGGTGAGACCGCGACGAGGATCCGCCCCGACTAGTCGGTCTCCCCTTCGCCTTTGCCGTCGCCTTCTTCGCCCGCTCCAAAGCCGCCGTCTTCTCTTTCACCATTGTCACCGACGAGGCCGGAACGGAGCAGCGACGCCGAATGGATGGCAAGCGCAGCGGATGAATCTGAAGACGGGGGAGGGGAAAATGAGGGAGCACTGTTCAAAAACCTCCGCCCAGTTCCTTATATAGAGTCGCTTCCGAATGGCTGACTGGTAGGCCCAAGCAATCCTGTCAAATCCCGGAACAGACGCGCGAGCGATACATGGCAAAAAAGGCGGCGTGGGAATCGAGGCGTCTCTGCCTTATCCCATCCGAGTACTGCGGCCTTCTCCGCTTCGCGCACTTCCCGAAATCCGGTTCCCGCTGAATCCGCTAACCACAGGGCAACTTGTCAGACGGAAGATGTCCTGCGATCCATCGCTCGGAATCTCCAAGTTTATAAAGTTCACTCAACAGATATAAAGAATGGATCAAGGCGACTGAAAGAAAAGTCGACACCATCACTTAGGAGCCATTGGTCCAGAGTAAGACACATTCACAACACCAGAAAACAGGTCGGAAAGATCATCAACTCCTTCCTCACTCAAACCTCGATCCATTCGGGGGCTAATGATGAAGTCATATACCTGGGGTAGGGTCATGGGCCTGTCCAAGGTACCCTCCCCCAGGGCATCTTTAGAAGAAGCCGTCTTCCAGTCGACCTAGAGGGACTCCACTCGACGGACTAGAAGACACTCGGCGAACATGAAGACACTCGACCATGAAGACTCACTCGACCACCAGGAGTTCAGGATCTACTCTGTATCCAAACGGTCTGTAATTAAGTAGTCTTTATGGTCATGATGACACTTTATGTAAGGCGTTACCAGTAACGCCTGGCCTTAATGTACTTTAAACCCTCCGCTACGTGGGCTGGCTGGGGTCTTGGCATCTTCTATATAAGCCACCCCCCTTCACTGGCAGAAGGGTTCGCACCCCTGTAACTCTCACACATATAATCCAGTCGACCGCCTCCGGGCACCGAGACGTAGGGTTGTTACTTCCTCCGAGAAGGGCCTGAACTCGTAAAACTCTTGTGTGCACAACTACTCCATAGCTAGGATCTTGCCTCTCCTTAGTACCCCCTACACTACTGTCAGACTTAGAACCACGACAGACGGTCCGCTGCATTTCAAGCCTCAGTTAGGCCAAACCGTCCTTTAACAGCTACTTCCTTCGTTCCTAAATCTGTCTTCCTATAGATTTCAATAGAGACTACATACGGATATATATAGGCGTATTTTAGACGTATTTTAGAGTGTAGATTCATTCATTTTCGTTCAAAGAAAGGAAAAGAAAAAGGCGGGCTAGCAACTTGGATTTAATCGGGTCTCTTGACCGCTTCCGGGTCGTTGCCGTCCGTATTGAATTAAATTTTTAGTGTTGCACGACACGACTCCACCAGGTAAAAAATGAGAGTGAGTTGGTGTGGTGAGCAGGGTTTATGATGTAATAATAATTTGCAAATTTATGACTCAAAACACATACTATTTTACACAAATAGTATATGACTAAATATATAAGTATATATGAATGCTTTGATTCATCTGTCGATGGTTATGGACGTGCTTAGCATTTTAAAAGGAGAAAAATGACTATGTTACAAGAAAAATTTACCGTGCTTAGTAGTGAATTTAACTCATGTACAAAAAAAATGACAACTTTTATGGTTGTTCATCTCAAGAAGTACAAATTTATTTTTTAATTCAGTTTTTCGGTATATACCATAAAAATCAAAGTTCAAATCAGTATGAAAAGTTCATACCATACCGAAACCAAAAACCATAAAAACCATAAAATCGGTTCGGTTCGGTTTATTTTCGGTATGAGTTTTCGGTTCGGTTTTTAAATGCACAGAGTGACCTGTGTACCATGCAAAGAGGGTCGAGATGTTCAAAACCCCCGTATTACTCCGTTGGTCTAGAATTTCTAATCATATTTCCCCCTTTCCTTTTCCTTTTTTTTGTTTTCACTTACAGACGCTCATTTTGTATAATTGTTTCTATCGAGCATGTTTTGAATTTTGCAATATTTATGATGCTTTCTTTAATGAAAATCAACGAGGAGGCTTGTTGTTTCGGGAAAAAAAATTGTATCCTTTTCCTCTCCTTAAGCTAAATAATTGTGAGCATGTGCAGCGGATTCTCTGATAGTGCATGCACTCTCTCTTTTTCATTTTCCATCCCCAGGAAACTAAGTTGGAAATTTGTATTTATGTTATATATGAGAGTAAAGGAAAAGGAATTAGTCTGGTTCTGCTCTCTTTCATGTTAAAAGTGAAAAGCAAATGGATTATGTATCCCACTATTAAGTTGGGATAGCGTACATATTGATGGCGCCTTATCAGGGAATAATAGCAAGAGGCACTTGTCCTCTAGGACCGTCTGAATCGCATGTGGGCTATTATATGTTCTTCTTACCCCTTTTGGTCACCCCTTTTCATAATGGAATGCATATTTTTCGAAAAAGATTGTGCCCTCACTACAATGGCGGCCTAGAATCGCAGGCTCGTGGGTGCCACAATTCGTTTACACTAAAAATCATCACAATCTCAACAAATACTATTAAAATAGCAAATAGGGGTGCCATGGCACCCACGACACCCCCACTACATCCGCCCCTGGCTCACTAGCTAGGCAGAGTTTGTTGTGCTCCATGCGAGTGTCGAGTTTGTACTACGACGTGGCCAAATTAGTAACTTGAGAGATTATGGCCGATAGAGTGTGATTAGCTAGATGTCGAGGCTGGGCTGTATCTCCGGAAGATGGCGGTGGAAGGCTACACATGGCGTGATAGCTATGCAGATGCCATGGTGGCAACCTTAGACTGAATTGGCCTTGGGAGTGTTGGAGGTTACGGGGCAGTGTGGGGTCCTCAAGGTGTGCTTCCACCGTCGACAAAGTTTGGCTTCTCTTCCAACTCCGCGGCAGGGGAGGCGGTGCTAGTGGGGTGGTGACCGGTGGCTCACGACATGTCTTTATGTTTCACCCAAGCATATCAAGGTCTCCACCCCTCTCGGGGGTGGGTCATGTCGAATCTGTCTTGCTCCATGCAGGGGGTGCGGGTACGCATGATGCAACAATGACATTTATTGTCGATGGGGGTGTGTTCGTATATGTTGTTCACTCCTTTTTCCAATTAACCTTGCAATTTTTATGTTTCTTAATAAACGAACAACGCCCTTGGTTGGTAACTACGAAAATGGATTCCAAGCTGGAAAATAATAGGTATAAAATGCTATAATAATATATTGTGCACACATAAAAAAATGCAAAAAAAAAACATTACCATTTTGCATGGGAGCAAGGCAAACAAGTTTGGCCAGGGCATTGTTTTCGCTTTCTCCTCATTTTTATGTGAGAAGAACGAGTGTGTATTATACGTACTTTAGAAACCCTTTACATGCGCAACCAGTTTCTTTTGGAATCCATTGCAAAGCGAGAACGGAGAAGGCATCAGTCCACTATTAAAATGGGAAGAACAAAGGGATTGTATATCCCACTTATGTATTGATGGCGCCTTATCTGGGAATAATCTCAAGAGGCACTTGTCCTCAAAGACCGTCTGAATCACTAACAGGCTATCATATATTCCTTTTACCCCTTTTGGTAACCCCCTTTTCGTAATGGCATGCATATTTTTCAAAAAAGATTGTGCGCTCACTAGGCACAGTTCTTTGTTGTGCTCCACGCGATTGTCGACTTTTGTACTACGGTGTGACAGGGTTATATTCCTGAGAGATTAGGGCAGATAGAGTGTGATTAGCTAGACGTCGAGGCTGCATCCCCAAAATGTTGCAGTGGAAGGCTAAGGCTAACATGGCGTGACAACTAGGTAGAGGCCATGGTGGCAACCTCAGACTGAATTGGACTCGGGGAGTGTTGATGGGGCAACGCAGGGTCCTTGAGGTGTGCTTCCACCGTCGGCAAAGTCACGGTGGCTTAATCCTACTCATCCCAAAGCGGGCTTCGTGCCCTTGCGTATGTGGCATTCGCTCGATTTTCCCAATTAACAAGGCAATGCTATTCTTCTTAATGAACGAACAATGCTCCTACTCGGTAACCCGAAAAGGGACCACGTGTTGGAAAACCCTAGATATTAAAGGCCATAATAACTCCCAAAAAAATGTTATTAGAATTACATAATATGTATACACAACAAAATCATGCAAAAAATATGGCCATTATGGAGCGAGGCAAACAAGTTTGGCTAGGGCATTTAGAGTCACATTTTTTCCACACTTTGCGGAAAGAACCGAGTGCACCACCACAGTCTCCAGAAAAACTTTGCAGGCGCAACCAGTTTTGGGTTGGAATCATCGCAAAGCGAGAGCCCAGAAGGCAGTCGGTCCGCTGCATTTCGAGCTTCAGTTAGGCCAAACCGTGCTTTTATCAGCTACACGCTGCACGAGTTGATATTCGTACTCCACTCCTCCCGCATCGATCCCAGCCAAGAACCACGTGCGATGGAACAAGAAGATCTTTTGGCCCGAGAACAACCCGATTCACAAGTCACAACGCGAGCTCCAGGTGTTTCTCGTCGCAATCTAGAAGGAGAACACGCACGGAAAGATTTTTTTTTTTGAGGGTACGCAAACTGCGTACCTTAGCTTTATAGAAGAAGAGAAAGATGAGATGAGATGAGATGCCGGCGGTCTCCGGGAATACTACATCGCGGAGGCCTGGCGGCCTTTGCTTTTGCTTTGGGCGACGGCTGTGCTGTGCTGTGCCCACCTTGTCCGTGAAGCCAGTCACGGGAACCACACTGGCTCGCCGGTAAAGGGACAGGTTCTTCCGTGCGTCCAAACGGCGCCCTCTCCTTCTCCTTGGAGGCTTCGCTTTAGCTTGGCGCCCCGTGCGTGCCAGACAGCTTGCTTTGCTGGCATAGTCCAGGTCGTTATAGTCGTCCTCCTAACTATGGAGTGTGGAATCATATGGAGGCCGGGCCAACCAATCATTTAAAAGCGTATAAGTCGGACAATTTACATATACTTTCTCTGCTAGTAGTACACTTAACTTTGTACTTTTGCAGCCTACCACACACCCACACAATGACACAAGCCACATGACAATCCTGGTGGAGCTTGATTCCCAGCTCCTCTACGCGGTGTTCGGTTCGATCGAGGGACCCGACGAATCGTCTCGCACTAGTAGCACCTCCAACCTAGCTTGGGTTTGGTTGGAGAAACCTCGAGTATTTGATAGTACGTACTACATGTGTGCTGGATTTGCAGTTGCCAGCCCCACGGATATTTCAGTCCAGCCAAAAGAAAGAAATGAAAGGAAATTCACATCCTTTCTGTTCGACTGATTTAACTCCATACGTGGGTCATTTTATTATTACTAACCTGTGGGGATGCAGGCCGCCCAATGAAGCAACACGCTGCTCATGCCCGCTTCAAGTACGCCGCCCTTGGAAATATCTTGATCCAGCCAAGGAAAGAACGGGAAAAAAAATCACTTTGTGGTGCATATGGTAGGAAAAAGAAGTTATTTTATGGACACTCTCTGTTTGAGTGGCTTCCTAAGTGGATACTTTCTGAAAGGATGCAGGCCACTAGTTTATTTAGTTAGTAACCGCAATCGTAGATCGTTATGGTATATATCTTCTCTACATCTGTCTCTTGACATTTTTCTACTGCTCGTGGATGGGGTATGCGCACGGAGTGGTGGCATGGCACAGTGGGGCATTAGACAACTCTTTCCCCAACTGTACCAGTACCAAGTGCCATGATTTGGACATATAAAATGATCAGATCAGTTCCTGCGCAGGTTAGCGAGCTAGCACCTAGCTGTGTTTGGCCCCGGGACGGCTGCTTAGCCACCGACAAGCCACAGCTCGGCACAACTGTATTGGTGTGGTTCCGTAAACTAATACTCCCTCCATTCAGAATTACTTGCGCAGAAATGAATGTATTTAGACGTATTTTAGTTTTAGATACATTCATTTCCGAGACAAGTAATTCCGAACGGAAGGAGTATAAGAGTAGTGATCTAAACGCTCTTATATTAGTTTATGGAGGGAGTACTAGTAGCACTGATCTCCATAAAAAAACAGTACTCCACTGATTCTTCTAGTAAGCTGGAAGATTTTGGAACTCACACAGCAGTAGGTGGCCTGACCCCAGGAGCAGCCACAAATGTTGTTCAAATTCAAAATAATCTGCTCCAGTTCAAAAAAAAAACCCACCAGGTCTTGGAACAAAGCAATCCCCTGAAAATGGCGAAGTTCAGAGAACATCAGAAGAAGAAGAAGAAAAACAGAGAACATATAGCTTTCAGGGCTGATAGCATTGTACAGATAATACTGGCTTGGATCAAAATTATGACACACAGTACCACAATAGCAGAGACAGAGAACCTGATCAGGTTGTTCACTGCGAGTGGCCTTGCATCGGGTTGCTGCTCGCATCACATGCACAGATCCCAGACACATCACAACAGCATCGGATAATTAATGTCCCTATACAGCACAGCAAGATCTGGATACCGATATACAAATTTTGGACGGCTGCAATTGGTTTAAGCAATAAGCATCACCATGCCTGGAAGTGAAAATATTCTACAGGAAATAAACAGGTCACAGGGCCTCAAGCTACTGACAAAGTATGGAAAATACCAATACCCCTTTTAATTGATGAATGGCACTAGACACAGAAAACCTGAATTCATGAAGAGCTTTGTAGCTTCTTTTACTTGATTTCTCAAAGCTGAGGATATCTACAATTAACTCAGAGCTACTACAAGCCCTGGTCATCTCTTTACTACTTGATACTTAAAAAATAATACCACGATAAATGGTCGGACGGCAATTCAAACAAAAAAATGAAGATTGCTCCACACACAATATTCCATTCCATAAACTTTAGAGCCTTTGTTGAATACAGGTCAAGATAGAATAGAATCTCCTTTTACAACAATTCCTCGGTCCATTAGTTAGGTGCCAGTTTTTTTGCAGGACAGTGATGTCAACAATGTTAGGTGAAATACCAAACAATCAACTAGCCCATTTCCTAGAAATTTAAAGGTAGAACACTACAACATTTGATTTTGTTAGCATATTATAAGCTTCTCTCCATCTTTGCGTAAGTCAGTAGGACATACGATGTCATGTACAGCTGTAAGAGCAATACATCAAGGCACAATGACACAGCACAATCTGAAGAGTGTCACCAGCACACCACTAATAGTTGTATTTGATTGTCACGAAACTCATAGCTACTGATGGAGGGCTTCAAATTCCTCTCTTGTTCACTTCCCTTCAGTCGCAAAGCCAGTTTGGATTCATTTGCGATCATCAACTCATTCTTGGGATGCCATAACCATAGGCAACTTTGCTATCCGACATATGCTACCAGAGAGTTCTGTACTTCAGCTGTTGAACTTCTAAGGCAAAATTTTGTGCCTCTGAATTGCCACCGACTAAATGTTTGATTCAGTAACACAAGTTTCTCCTTAAGGGCGTCAAAGAGAAGAATATGACTGATGCTTCTTTGCAAAGGGCAAACCGAGTGATGCTTTTATGCAGGTCATTCCATCTTCTTGGAGAAAAATGCAGAGAACAGAACCCATAAGTTCAGTAGTATCTGTTTTAATGTTTAGACCTACTTGTTGTCTGTAGATCGCCCATCTTTTAGGTCACGCAGGTACTGAACACGATGATCATCAATCCCTTTGACGAGAAACCATTTGATCATGGTAGTGCAGGTTACCTTGTCTGGTCTTATTTGCTCTTCCTTCATCATATTGAGAACATCCCACATCTCTGCCAAGCGCCCCACCCTCCCATATGCGTCCACCAAACAGTTGAAAAACACAATATCCAACGTGATATCTGAATTCTCGACAACTCTTAACACTGTCTCTATTTTCTTTACTTGATCAGCCCTTCCATATGCTCTAATCAATGAACAGAGGGTAACACAGTTAGGCTTTATACGGTCTGATTTCATCAATCTAAAGATGTATTCCATCTGTTCAAGATCGCCGGCCCTTCCGAATGCATCAATAACTACGTTGTATGTGACTATTGTCCAGGAATAGTAATACTTCTGCATGTACTCCATCACTGCTCCCATCTTCTCATACATTTTAGCTTTACCATAGGAATCAAGTAAAATGTTGTAGGTCTTAATGTTTGGGGAGATACCAGATGCCTGGAACTTCTCGTAGCAGCTTTCCATTGTCTCAATCTGACCACTGCTACCGAAAGCTCTGAGAGTAGAATTCATTGTCCACACATCAGGCTTGCAGTCTTCAGACAACATCTCAAGAAGAGTTGACTCCATCTCAGCAAACCTTAAATGCAAATGATGAAACCTTGTTAGCTTAATACTTCGTGACGGAAAACATACCAGGAAAAACACGAATTTGGAAAACCAGGAAATGCATTTGGATGGCAACAATAAACTTGGTTTTCCTAAAGATTGGACATATTTGAAGATTTTCTTTCTTTCTGAATAGATGATATTTGAAGACGTGACCCAACTGCCAAGCATAGACTATAAATTTCAGGATGATCTAGTGCATCACTGATGATTAACAAAACAGTTTGCAGGACATATTCAATAGATATGTAAGGAAATAGCACCTTAATTATAAGATTATATCATAAGCATATGTTCTTATTGCCGATTACCTTCCTGCTTTCCCATGAGCATCAATGAGAGTGTTATAAGTCACGGTGTTCGGGCGGATACCCGCGCGCGCCATATCCTCCAGCAAGTCCTTCACCTTGTCGAAGTCATGGGCGTGCAAGCAGGACTTGATGAGAATGGAGTATGTCTGGACATCGGGCCGGCAACCAGGGGTGGCCTTCATCTGATCAAGCAAGGCGAAAGCCCTGTCGAAGCTGCCGCTCCTGCTGTACGCCGAGACAAGGGCCGTGTACGACTCGAGGTTGGGGGCGCAGCCCTCGTCGACCATGGCCTGGAAGAGCTCGTGCGCCTTCCCCGGCTGCTTGCACTTGCCGAGCATGGTGATGAGCTTGATGTATATGCCGACGTACGGCCTGTACCACACCTGGTCCCGCATTAGCTCGAACACCTGGGCGTCAGTGGGCACGGCAACGTTAGACAGAGCCCGCGGCGGTGACTGGGGAGCTGTGAAGCGGGGGTACCTTGAGGGCGGACTCCCAGCGGAGGGCGGCGACGCGGTCGTGGAGGGCCTCGAGTACGGTGCGGGGGAGGAGGCGGCGGGTGCCCTTGCCGGGCTCGCGCTTGTCGAGGACGGCCTTGGTGGCCTCGCGCCGGAGGATGATGGAGAGCGCCTTCCGGGAGGCGATCTTGCGGTTCACCTCCTCCTTCCGCTGCCGCTCGAACTCCTCCGCCGCGGCCTCGTCCTGTTCCTCCTCCCGCCGCCGCCTGCTCTCCCCCGCGCCCGCCGCGCCCCTGGCGCTCTGCTGCTGCTGCTGCTCCCGCGGCGAGGCGGCCGCTGCTGGCGGCGGGAACGCGCGGCCGTGAAGACGGCGCGTGGGCGTGCTGAGGGCGGAGGAGGGAGAGGGGAGCGTGGGGAAGGGGGACGCCACCGGCGCGGCGGCCATTGCGCGGCGAGGGGAGCCGGGAGGGAGCTGCGGTGTGGAGTGATGGAGATTTTTGCGGGGGACTGGATGAGACTGCGGGCAACGAGCAGTGAGGAGAAGAAGCTCCGTGGACCGTCTGATGGAGGAGCAACGCCTGGGATGGGGTCTCCTGTACAGTAGTAATCAAGACGCTCTGCCGAATTGCAGAAATGTTGTGCATACAAAGAACCCATTGGTTCAAAGTAATTTTCAGAGGATATTTCAGAGGGTTTGGACCCCTAATCCTTTTTTCTGCGGTTCGTTTGATTCGTAGGATTGCAATCCTCATGAAATTTCTTGGGGCAAGTTCAAAAGGTTTTCTATATTCCTCGCTAAAACTAGGATTTTCATAAAATTTCTTGGGTTACATCCTTATAAAAAAAGTTCACATCAACGCTCCAAGTCCTAGATTATGGAGTGTTAGCTAATCTTACGGATGAGTAATGTACTGTTGGTTAGGAAAGGCCATCACTTTAGAAAGTCTTAAGGGTTTGTTTGGTTGCGTGCATCAATTCTAGGCGTAATGTATCTATGGTCCGGTTCAGCCTGACTAAGAAAAACAGCCTCAAGGCCATGCTCTGCACCTCCTTTGATGGTCTGTATTGCATCGATGGTCATTTCTATGACTTTTGTTCGGTTACCTGCCTGCCTATGTATTTTCAGGGGGAGCAGATGCAAAACACATGTATTTGGTTATGTGCAACTTTCCTGTTCCGCTCTTCTCTTTTAAACATGACAACATTATCATCCTATGCATCACGCACGATCATTTCAAAAGCACTAACAACATGCACACAAAACACATAAGCATATTAATTAAGTTCATTATTGGGTGCTTTGTGCACGACATCCCATGGCCCCATACACTATCTAACATGAGGGGGTTGAACCCCTCATCGAAACAACGCAAGTCTTGGGGGGTAGACCATGCCCATAACCGACATCAGTTTACGACAATACTGATTAAACTAGATCTATTATTACTGTAGAAAGAATAATCACAAGTCTCTAACAACCTACCCATGCCTAATGCAATAGTAGCAGTTGACAGTGGAATTGCCTCTGTCAAAGACCTTCGCCTTGAAGGTGGAAGTGTCGAGCTTCAAAACGACTATGTCGTCGGTTCCTACTCGGTGCTTCCGGTAGAAGCCAGTCCTGTTGGGGAACGTAGTAATTTTAAAAAATTTCCTACGCACACGCAAGATCATGGTGATGGCATAGCAACGAGAGGGGAGAGTGTTCGTCTACGTACCCTCGTAGACCGTAAGCGGAAGCGTTATGATAACGCGGTTGATGTAGTCGTACGTCTTCACGATCCGACCGATCCAAGTACCGAACGTACGGCACCTCCGAGTTCAGCACATGTTCAGCTCGATGACGATCCCCGGACTCCGATCCAGCAAAGCTTCGGAGATGAGTTCCGTCAGCACGACGGCGTGGTGACGATGATGATGCTCTACCGGCTCAGGGCTTCGCTAAACTCCGCGACGATATGACCGAGGTGGAATATGGTGGAGGGGGGCACCGCACACGGCTAACGAACGATCCGTAGATCAACTTGTGTTGTTGTTCCTGGAGGTGCCCCCTGCCCCCGTATATAAAGGAGCAAGGGGGGAGGGGGCGGCCGGCCTAGGAGGGGCGCGCCAAGGGGAGTCCTACTCCCACCGGGAGTAGGACTCCCTCCTTCCTTGTTGGAGTAGGAGAAGGGGGGAAAGAGGAGGAGAGGAGGAAGGAAAGGGGGGCCGCACCCCTTGTCCAATTCGGACCAAAGGGGGGCTGCGCGCCTCCTTCCTTTCGGCCTCTCTCCTCTATTACCGTATGGCCCAATAAGGCCCATATACTCCCCGGCGAATTCCCGTAACTCTCCGGTACTCCGAAAAATACCCGAATCACTCGGAACCTTTCCGAAGTCCGAATATAGTTGTCCAATATATCGATCTTTACGTCTCGACCATTTCGAGACTCCTCGTCATGTCCCCGATCTCATCCGGGACTTCGAACTCCTTCGGTACATCAAAACTCATAAACTCATAATATAACTGTCATCGAAACCTTAAGCGTGCGGATCCTACGGGTTCGAGAACTATGTAGACATGACCTAGAACTATTCTTGGTCAATAACCAATAGCAGAACCTGGATGCTCATGTTGGCTCCTACATATTCTACGAAGATCTTTATCGGTCAAACTGCATAACAACATACGTTGTTCCCTTTGTCATCGGTATGTTACTTGCCCGAGATTCGATCGTCGGTATCCAATACCTAGTTCAATCTCGTTACTGGCAAGTCTCTTTTCTCGTTACACAATGCATCATCTCGCAACTAACTCATTAGTCACATTGCTTGCAAGGCTTATAGTGATGTCCATTACCGAGAGGGCCCAGAGATACCTCTCCAACAATCGGAGTGACAAAACCTAATCTCGAAATACGCCAACCCAACATGTACCTTTGGAGACACCTGTAGTACTCCTTTATAATCACCCAGTTACGTTGTGACGTTTGGTAGCACCCAAAGTGTTCCTCCGGTAAACGGGAGTTGCATAATCTCATAGTTACAGGAACATGTATAAGTCATGAAGAAAGCAATAGCAACATACTAAACGATCAAGTGCTAGGCTAATGGAATGGGTCATGTCAATCACATCATTCTCCTAATGATGCGATCCCATTAATCAAATGACAACACATGTCTATGGTTAGGAAACATAACCATCTTTGATTAATGAGCTAGTCAAGTAGAGGCATACTAGTGACTATATGTTTGCCTATGTATTCACACATGTATCATGTTTCCGGTTAATACAATTCTAGCATGAATAATAAACATTTATCATGAAATAAGGAAATAAATAATAACTTTATTATTGCCTCTAGGGCATATTTCCTTCAGTCTCCCACTTGCACTAGAGTCAATAATCTAGTTCACATCGCTATGTGATTTAACACCAATATTCACATCTGCATGTGATTAATACCCATAGTTCACATCATCATGTGATCAACACCCAAAGGGTTTACTAGAGTCAATAATCTAGTTCACATCGCTATGTGATTAACACCCAAAAGAGTACTAAGGTATGATCATGTTTTGCTCGTGAGAGAAGCTTAGTCAACGGGTCTATCACATTCAGAGCCGTATGTATTTGCAAACATTCTATGTCTTCAATGCTCTGCATGGAGCTACTCTAGCTTAATTGCTCCCACTTTCAATATGTATCCAGTTTGAGACTTAGAGTCATCTGGATTAGTGTAAAAGTTTGCATCGATGTAACTCTTTACGACGAACTCTTTTATCACCTCCATAATCGAGAAACATATCCTTATTCTACTAAGGATAATTTTGACCAATGTCCAGTGATCTACTTCTAGATCACTATTGTACTCCCTTGCCAAACCAGGGCAGAGTATACAATAGGTCTGGTCCATAGCATGGCATACTTTTATAGAACCTATGACTGATGCATAAGGAATGACTTTCATTCTCTTTCTATTTTCTGCCGTGGTCGGGTCTTGAGTCTTACTCAATTTCACACCTTTGCAACACAGGCAAGAACTCTTTCTTTGACTGTTCCATTTTGAATTATTTCAAAATCTTGACAAGGTATGTACTTATTGAAAAACTTATCAAGCGTCTTGATCTATCTCAATAGATCTTGATGCTTAATATGTAAGCAGCTTCACTGAGGTCTTTCTTTGAAAAACTCCTTTCAAACACTCCTTTATGCTTTGCAGAATAATTCTACATTATTTCCGATCAACAATATGTCATTCACATATACTTATCAGAAATGTTGTAGTGCTCCCACTCACTTTCTTGTAAATACATGCCTTTCCAAAGTCTGTATAAAACCATATGCTTTGATCAACTCATCAAAGCGTATATTCCAACTCCGAGAGGCTTGCATCAGTCCATTGATGGATCGCTGGAGCTTGCACATTTTGTTAGCACCTTTAGGATTGACAAAACCTTCTGGTTGCATCATATGCAACTCTTCTTTAATAAATCCATTAAGGAATGCAGTTTTGACATCCATTTGCCAGATTTCATAAAATGTGGCAATTGCTAACATGATTCGGACAGACTTAAGCATCGTTACGAGTGAGAAAATCTCATCGTATTCAACACCTTGAACTTGTCGAAAACCTTTTGCAACAAGTCGAGCTTTGTAGATAGTAACACTACTATCAGTGTCCGTCTTCCTCTTGAAGATCCATTTATTTTCTATGGCTTGCCGATCATCGGGCAAGTCCACCAAAGTCGACACTTTGTTCTCATACATGGATCCCATCTCAGATTTCATAGCCTCAAGCCATTTTGCGGAATCTGGGCTCACCATCGCTTCTTCATAGTTCGTAGGTTCATCATGGTCTAGTAACATGACTTCCAGAACAGGATTACCGTACCACTCTGGTGCGGATCTTACTCTGGTTGATCTACGAGGTTCTGTAGTAACTTGTTCTGAAGTTTCATGATCATCATCATTAGCTTCCTCACTAATTGGTGTAGGTATCACTGGAACTGTTTTCAGTGATGAACTATTTTCCAATTCAGGAGAAGGTACAATTACCTTATCAAGTTCTACTTTCCTCCCGCTCACTTCTTTCGAGAGAAACTCCTTCTCTAGAAAGGATCCATTCTTAGCAACGAATGTTTGCCTTCGGATCTGTGATAGAAGGTGTACCCAATAGTTACCTTTGGGTATTCTATGAAGACGCACTTCTCCGATTTGGGTTCGAGCTTATCAGGTTGAAACTTTTTCATATAAGCATCGCAACTCCAAACTTTAAGAAACGACAACTTAGGTTTACTGCTAAACCATAGTTCCTACGGTGTCGTCTCAACGGATTTAGATGGTGCCCTTTTAAACGTGAATGCAGTTGTCTCTAATGCATAACCCCAAAACGATAGTGGTAAAACCGATAAGAGACATCATAGATCGCACCATATCCAATAAAGTGCAGTTACGACGTTCGGACACACCATAACGTTGTGGTGTTCCAGGTGGCGTGAGCTGTGAAACTATTCCACATTGTTTTTAATTGAAGACCAAACTCGTAACTCAAATATTCGTCTCCGCGATCAGATCGTAGAAACTTTATTTTCTTGTTACGATGATTTTTCCACTTCACTCTGAAATTCTTTGAACCTTTCAATTATTTCAGACTTATGTTTTATCAAGTAGATATACCCATATCTGCTCAAATCATCTTGTGAACCTCAGAAAATAACGATACTTGCCACGAGCATCAACATTCATTGGATCACATACATCGGTATGTATTATTTCCAATAAGTCAGTAGCTTGTTCCATTGTTCCGGAGAACGGAGTTTTAGTCATCTTGCCCAAAAGGCACGGTTCGCAAGCATCAAATGATTCATAACCAAGTGATTCCAAAAATCCATCTTTATGGAGTTTCTTCATGCGCTTTACACCGATATGACCCAAACGGCAGTGCCACAAATAAGTTGCACTATCATTATCAACTTTGCATCTTTTGGCATTAATATTATGAATATGTGTATCACTACGATCGAGATCCAACAAACTATTTTCATTGGGTGTATGACCATCAAAGGTTTTATTCATTTAAACAGAATAACAATTATTCTATGATTTTAAATGAATAACCGTATTGCAATAAATATGATCAAATCATATTCATGCTCAACGCAAACACCAAATAACATTTATTTAGGTTCAACACTAATCCCGAAAGTATAGGGAGTGTGCGATGATGATCATATCAATCTTGGAACCACTTCCAACACACATCGTCACTTCACCCTCAACTAGTTTGTGTTTATTCTGTAACTCCTATTTCGAGTCACTAATTTTTAGCAACCGAACAAGTATCAAATACTCAGGGGCTTCTATAAACACTAGTAAGGTACACATCAATAACCTGTATATCAAATATACCCTTGTTCACTCTGCCATCCTTCTTATCCACCAAATATTCAGGGTATTTCCGTTTCCAGTGACCATTTCCTTTGCAGTGTAAGCACTCAGTTTCAGGCTTTGGTTCAGCTTTGGGCTTCTTCGTGGGAGTGACAACTTGATTGTCATTCTACTTGAAGTTCCCTTTCTATCCCTTTGCCCTTTTCTTGAAACTAGTGGTCTTGTCAATCATCAACACTTGATGCTCTTTCTTGATTTCTACCTTCGTCGATTTCAACATCACGAAGAGCTCGGGAATCGTTTTCGTCATCCCTTGCATACTATAGTTCATCACAAAGTTCTACTAACTTAGTGATGGTGACTAGAGAACTTTGTCAATCACTATCTTATCTGGAAGATTAACTCCCACCTGATTCAAGCGATTGTAGTACCCAGACAATCTGAGCACATGCTCACTAGTTGAGCGATTCTCCTCCATCTTTTAGCAATAGAACTTGTTGGAGACTTCATATCTCTCAACTCGGGTATTTGCTTGAAATATTAACTTCAATTCCTGGAACATCTCATATGGTCCATGACGTTCAAAACGTCTTTGAAGTCCCGATTCTAAGCCGTTAAGCATGGTGCACTAAACTATCAAGTAGTCATCATATTGAGCTAGCCAAACGTTCATAACGTCTGCATCTGCTCCTGCAATAGGTCTGTCACCTAGCGGTGCATCAAGGACATAATTCTTCTGTGCAGCAATGAGGATAAACCTCAGATGACGGATCCAATCCGCATCATTGCTACTAACATCTTTCAACACAATTTTCTCTAGGAACATATCAAAATAAACATATGAAAGCAACAACGCAAGCTATTGATCTACAACATAATTTGCAAAATACTACCAGGACTAAGTTCATGATAAATTTAAGTTCAATTAATCATATTACTTAAGAACTCCCACTTAGATAGACATCCCTCTAATCCTCTAAGTGATTACGTGATCCATATCAACTACACCATGTCCGATCGTCACGTGAGATGGAGTAGTTTCAATGGTGAACATCAATATGTTGATCATATCTACTATATGATTCTCGCTCGACCTTTCGGTCTCCGTGTTCCGAGGCCATATCTGTATATGCTAGGCTCGTCAAGTTTAACCTGAGTATTCCGCGTGTGCAACTGTTTTGCACCCGTTGTATTTGAACGTAGAGCCTATCACACCCGATCATCACGTGGTGTCTCAGCACGAAGAACTTTCGCAACGGTGCATACTCAGGGAGAACACTTCTTGATAATTAGTGAGAGATCATCTTAAAATGCTACCGTCAAACAAAACAGAATAAGATGTATAACAGATAAACATCATATGCAATCAAAATATGTGACATGATATGGCATGATCATCTTGCGCCTTTGATCTCCATCTCCAAAGTACTGTCATGATCTCTATCGTTACCGGCACGACACCATGATCTTCATCATCTTGATCTATATCAATGTGTCGTCACATGGTCGTCTAGCCAACTATTGCTCTTGCAACTATTGCTATCGCATAGCGATAAAGTAAAGCAATTATTTGGCACTTGCATCTTATGCAACAAAGAGACAACCATAGAGTTTCTGCCAGTTGCCGATAACTTCAATAAAACATGATCATCTCATACAACAACTTATATCTCATCATGTCTTGACCATATCACATCATAACATGCCCTGCAAAAACAAGTTAGACGTCCTCTACTTTGTTGTTGCAAGTTTTACGTGGCTGCTACGGGCTGAGCAAGAACCGTTCTTACCTACGCATCAAAACCACAACGATAGTTCGTCAAGTTGGTGCTGTTTTAACCTTCTCAAGGACCGGGCGTAGCCACACTCGATTCAGCTAAAGTGAGAGAGACAGACACCCGCCAGCCACCTTTAAGCACAAGTGCTCGTAATGGTGAAACCAGTCTCGCGTAAGCGTACGCGTAATGTCGGTCCGGGCCGCTTCATCTTACAATACCGCCGAACCAAAGTATGACATGCTGGTAAGCAGTATGACTTGTATCGCCCACAACTCACTTGTGTTCTACTCGTGCATATAACATCAACGCATAAAACCTGGCTCGGATGCCACTGTTGGGGAACGTAGTAATTTCAAAAAATTTCCTACGCACACGCAAGATCATGGTGATGGCATAGCAACGAGAGGGGAGAGTGTTCGTCTACGTACCCTCGTAGACCGTAAGCGGAAGCGTTATGATAACGTGGTTGATGTAGTCGTACGTCTTCACGATCCGACCGATCCAAGTACCGAACGTACGGCACCTCCGAGTTCAGCACACGTTCAGCTCGATGACGATCCCCGGGCTCCGATCCAGCAAAGCTTCGGGGATGAGTTCCGTCAGCACGATGGCGTGGTGACGATGATGATGCTCTACCGGCGCAGGGCTTTGCCTAAACTCCGCGACGATATGACCGAGGTGGAATATGATGGAGGGGGGCACCGCACACGACTAAGGAACGATCCGTAGATCAACTTGTGTTGTTGTTCCTAGAGGTGCCCCCTGCCCCCGTATATAAAGGAGCAAGGGGGGAGGGGGCGGCCGGCCTAGGAGGGGCGCGCCAAGGGGAGTCCTACTCCCACCGGGAGTAGGACTCCCTCCTTCCTTGTTGGAGTAGGAGAAGGGGGAAAGAGGGGGAGAGGAGGAAGGAAAGGGGGGCGCACCCCTTGTCCAATTCGGACCAGAGGGGGGCTGCGCGCCTCCTTCCTTTCGGCCTCTCTCCTCTATTCCCGTATGGCCCAATAAGGCCCATATACTCCCCGGCGAATTCCCGTAACTCTCCGGTACTCTGAAAAATACCCGAATCACTCGGAACCTTTCCGAAGTCCGAATATAGTCGTCCAATATATTGATCTTTACATCTCGACCATTTCGAGACTCCTCGTCATGTCCCCGATCTCATCCGGGACTCCGAACTCCTTCGGTACATCAAAACTCATAAACTCATAATATAACTGTCATCGAAACCTTAAGCGTGCGGATCCTACGGGTTCGAGAACTATGTAGACATGACCTAGAACTATTCTTGGTCAATAACCAATAGAGGAACCTGGATGCTCATGTTGGCTCCTACATATTCTACGAAGATCTTTATCGGTCAAACCGCATAACAACATACGTTGTTCCCTTTGTCATCGGTATGTTACTTGCCCGAGATTCGATCGTCGGTATCCAATACCTAGTTCAATCTCGTTACCGGCAAGTCTCTTTTCTCGTTACATAATGCATCATCCCACAACTAACTCATTAGTCACATTGCTTGCAAGGCTTATAGTGATGTCCATTACCGAGAGGGCCCAGAGATACCTCTCCGACAATCGGAGTGACAAAACCTAATCTCGAAATACGCCAACCCAACATGTACCTTTGGAGACACCTGTAGTACTCCTTTATAATCACCCAGTTACGTTGTGACGTTTGGTAGCACCCAAAGTGTTCCTCCGGTAAACGGGAGTTGCATAATCTCATAGTTACAGGAACATGTATAAGTCATGAAGAAAGCAATAGCAACATACTAAACGATCAAGTGCTAGGCTAACAGAATGGGTCATGTCAATCACATCATTCTTCTAATGATGCGATCCCATTAATCAAATGACAACACATGTCTATGGTTAGGAAACATAACCATCTTTGATTAATGAGCTAGTCAAGTAGAGGCATACTAGTGACTATATGTTTGTCTATGTATTCACACATGTATCATGTTTCCGGTTAATACAATTCTAGCATGAATAATAAACATTTATCATGAAATAAGGAAATAAATAATAACTTTATTATTGCCTCTAGGGCATATTTCCTTCAAGCCCAGCCCCGCAGCATGACCTCGGTGCTGAACTCTTGGACCTGCACCCAGGTCTGATACCACGGGGTGGCGAAGAGCGACACAACATGTGAAAGACGGACGCGGACCACCCCCTCAACACCTTCTATAAAGCCCTCAACCATGAGTAATGTGGTGTCCTCCTCGTTCTTGATTTGCATGTCAAACTGGCGTGGCACTGGTTTTACTAGCTTGTGCCCAAGCTTGGGCTTGCGACCAAGCATTGGTGGAGGCAACGCCACCGCTTCCCTCCTCCCAGCACGAGGATCCTATGTGCCCACCGTTTATCAGGGATCACGTCCTTCCCGCCTTCTGATGGAGGTCTGCCACCACCGACGACGCCCCACTCTGTCTTCATCACCTTGTCAGTTAAGTAGCAAGGGTGAGTATCATAACACAAGCAAAATAGAGCATATGTATGATCCTACATTGCTACGATCCTACATCATGATCCTATATTGCTATGATTTTACATTGAATCACATAGGTATGATCTTACATTGAAGCACATAGCTACGATCCTACATTGAAGCAGATATGTATGTAAGAAGCATATCAAGCATACCCACATTGCGATAAGTGCCTATGTATGAAGCATATCAAGCATACTCACATTGCTAAGATCAATGTTTATCTATGAAACATATCAACCAAATGCACATTCGTAACAATGCAAAATGCACGTTGCTACAATCTGTGCACAATTCACATTCATAGCAATGCAAAATTAGGACGTGGAAATCTAATCGAATATAGGCACAAACTACACATGCACGTTACTAATTCAAAATCAAGCCTAGGTTCTACTCTAACGCCCCGAAAAAACCATAACCGTTTTTTTTTCGAAAACCTGGATCTTTTTTATGTTTAAATTAAGTGCTCCCTGGAGCTCAAGTGCTACAAGAGCATCACCAACAGTTCCTCTATCCCCCTTTTTCCGATTTAGGGGGGGGGGGGGGCAAAAAAAATGCTCCAACAATTTTCGTAAAACATAAAACAATTCACAGGATCTGAATAAGCATCACCCCCACCGTCTAGGGGGAGATGAAGCTTCCCGTATAATTTCCCGTAAATGTGGCAGGAGCCAACACTGGAAAACAGCTCGCGCGCACGCTGGTCTCCTCGTGCCGCCGACCATCTGCCGAGCACCCCCGACACCGATTAGTGTGTCCCTGCGGCGACCCGCCTCCTACCTACCGATGGCCGACGGCCAGCAACCGGCACCAGCACCAGCCGATTTCCTCTCACCGCCGATAGTCGCCCGTCCCATCTCCGCTCCAGCCAGCCTCCTCCCGTGCATGACATCGCCGCTTCGCTGGACCAACTGTCATTTTTTTCGTTCCTAAGGTGTTTGATGATTTGCTCACCCAGATCATATTTCATATATTGTGTTTTGAAATAATGTTGAATTATGTGTGTTGGAATAACTTTGTTTTGAATCACTATGTTGATAGAATTGACATGCATATGCCATTTGTACATTTATTAATTTGAAGATAAATTTAAAAAACTATTAGTGCAATATTTTTACAAGAACCACAAAAGCAGCTCACGTGTCAACCTCCCCTCAATTATATAGACACCCCGTAAAATCATATTTAGAGGAGTTTCTTACGGTCATATTTCATTGAATTTCATTTTGGTGTGCGCTACACAAGAACTAATAGCGAACAGTTCGTTTTTTTTTTTGAGAATTTTTTTAGGACAACAGTTTTTTTTTTGAGTGGCATTTTAGGACAACAGTTCGGTGCTGTCGGCGGTAGTCGCCGGAGTCGATGGGCCGATTATCCCATTCGGGCCTTCTCGCACCACCGAAGTCGATCATCACCAAACCCATCTAGCGCCTTCTCGCGCACCGCCGAACCAGAGAGGCCCTTTCCCCGCCACCGCTACCCAAGTCCCCATGGCCGCCGCCGCCGCCGCCTCCAACCCTTTCCAGTTCCCTCGCCGCCGACCGCCGGACGACACGCTCTTCTACGCCGTCTACCCTCTCCCCCTCCCCACCGGCCTCCCAGCCCCGGCCCTCCTCGCCTCGCTCCAGTCGCTCCACCTCTCCCTCCTCTCCCACCTGGCCCCCTTCCTCTCCACCCACCTCTTCCACCGCGACCCCTTCACCCTCTCCCTCCCCGCCGACCCGGCCGGCCCCTGCGCGGCCTGCGCCTCGCCGCCCGCCGTCCCCCACCTCCACGGCGCGCTCCGCTTCGGGGACTCCCTCCCCGACGAGTGGCTCGCCGTCTCCCTCCTCTTCGCCCTCACGCGCGCCTTCCCGGGGCTCGCCGCGCGCGCCTGGGACTCGGACGGCGACTTCCTCCTCATCGAGGCCGCCTTCGCGCTCCCGCGCTGGCTCGACCCCGACACCGCCCCCAACCGCGTCTTCATCTTCCGCGGCGAGCTCCACATCCTGCCGCCCTCCCTCTTCCCCGACACGCCCTCCCTCCAGGCCGCCCTCGCCGCCGTCCACGACGACTCCGTCGACACCCGGGCCTCCGACGCCGTCCAGGCCGCCATACAACGCCGCATCGCCGGGATGCCGGAGAGGGCCGCCGAGAACCTCCACACGGCGCGCGTCACCGTGCCGGCGCCCGTGGCCAAGGTGCTCAAGGAGGAGCCCTGCTTGATCGCGCGCGCGGTCGAGGCGTTCTACGACCGGGACATTGACACCATGAAGCACGCCGCGAGGATGGACAAGTTCCTCAAGGGCCCCGGCGGGGAAGGGGTTGACATGGTGAGGACGTCCGTGCGGATGACGAAGGCGATGTATGGCCAGCTCATGCAGCAGAGCTTCCAGGCGCCCAGGGGTTACCCCATGCCGAGGAGCGAGGAGGGTCCGGACAAGTGGATGGAGGCAGAGCTGGGGATGAAGATTGCGTGTGGGTTCGAGATGATGTACCAGGAGAGGCGGCACGAGGCGGAGGAAGGAATGGGGAGCACATGGGAGGTTTACAAGAAGAGCTTGGAGGCGACTGGCTGTTTTCAGGGGTTGCTTCCTGGTTCCAAGGAGTATAAGAGGATCATGGAGGATGCAATGCAATATTACAAGAGCTCGAGTTCGTTCTCGCGAACAAGGTAATTTTTGTAGCCCATACTTGTGGATTTAGCTATGTCGGAGCGTGTCAGTATGTTACCATTTATTCCTTTAGTTTTGACCTTAAAAATTAATTATGTCTGGCTGGATTGTCATTTATCTGTTTCTTCTGCAACTACAAAGGCGAGAACTAACAGAATTCAGTAATGGACAGTAGTGAATGCTATCCAACATAATTCTTCAGGCTACCTGATTTAATAGGCATGAACTCAATAGTCATCTATAATATGAAATTCTGGCAGTGTTCTGATACTTCTGCGGTATTCTACAGGGAGATGCTAAGTGCACCGGTCCGTCGAATTGATGAAATCCTTGCGATGCCGTACTCGGCAGAAGATTTTCAAGGCATTAATCTTCCCCCAAGTGATGATGATTCTTGGCTGCGTAATGGGGAGGATGAATTGAATGCTGAACTTCATGAAAGGCAGAAGGAAATGGAAGAGTATGCGGCTGTGAAGAAGAATAGAAAAAGTCAAAAGCAAAATGTCTCCAGCAGTTCAAGCTCCCAGCCAAACGAGTTTAATCTTGGAGAAATCACAGACTCCATGCAAGAATTTGTTCGCAAAATGTCAAGCTTCGAGGGAGCTGAAGTTCCCACAAACAGGTTCTCTTATAGACTCATTTGTAATCTCTGTTCAATGCTTAGGCTCCTTTTGGTATTGCATCTGCATCTGCCTTTCAGAAGCATTTAGTAACAGTTTGTTGAAAGCATCTTTATTTTTATCCCTAGCAAATTATTCCAGAGTGCTGCACAACAACCAGACGTGCACTTGGTTCTCAGTTGCTCATATTTTTGAATAATTTACCTTTGCTTGTTAAAATAATTACCGTTGTATGTACATCAGGATCATACACTATTTTCTTTCTGTACCTACGTTTTGGCCCTGAAGTTCAAAGTTTATACCACCATTAGAAAGGAGAGGCATGGGATGAAACATATTAGTCTGAGCATCTGTATGTACAGATATAATCTTTTGTCAAACAGGAATCAAAATGCACTAACTTGCATGTTAAGTAACTTTATCTTATTTCGGTGAAATGTGTATGACATCTGGAAACACTGAACAGAAAGTAAAGATGAAAAATGTGAAATGCAAACTGGTAGAGGCTTAGATAGAGAGGTAGTGCTATGCTGAATTTAATTTCTACTAGGTGGAATTCATGTAAACACAACACTATAGTGCAACCTTATAATATGATTTATTTATTTAATTTTTTGCGTTGGATACATGTTCTGGTTCATGTTTCACAGCTTATCAACCCTGACATTTGAGAAAAGAACATTGGTTGCTGCTTTTACAGAGCACTATCAGGGTTTATGCCTTCTTCCCATTAGATGTAGTAGCTCCATTTCTCAGTGCGCAATAGATCAGCAGTTATACCTGTGCAATTGCTTCTTAGAGGATGATTCTTCACGTAATCAGTCCCTTGAGCATAAATGACTTCAAAGAAGTAATATGCGATTAGGGATTATTTCCCTGGCAGAGAGCCTACATGACATTATTTATCTAGCACATTAGAGATGAAATATATTGCTAGGACTTGTCGTGTGTAACAATCTGGGTATAATTACACTTCTTTGCTGTAGCCATTTAATTATGCACCTTCTCAACTGAATTGGTTATTTGGTATTGATCTATTAATTTCACTCATGTAGGGAAGACACGGAGACAGTAGACCTTGATGTCAACCTGTTCTTTAAGGCCATGGAGTCGGTGTTAGGAAGAGCTTCACAAGAGGAAGCTGGCCATGATACTGAAGCTGGTAGAAAATCCTCCTCGTCTGACATGGACTTTGGTATGCCCCCTTCTTCCAGTTCCCATTTCCTCATTAGTATCTTGCTTGGACATGGTTAGCCAGTACTCCGTTCCATAATTCTTGTCGTGGTTTTAATTTGTATCCTTTGACTACCTTCTCATAGATAAATTGATAAGTAATATATATATGTTCATTTATTTAATTCAGTTTTCCACAGTATTCTCCTATCTTTGTTGCATTAGTCACCACTTTGATTTAGGGATTCTTGTTTGCTGTGAACTGCGTGTTAGAAATTAAAAGTGGTTTTAATGGTGCAGACGATTCTGATTTCGATAATGATTCTACTGAAGAAGCTGGTGAAAAGGATATGGATGATTCTTTCATGGAATCATATTCAGATGCTTTGAATGACGAGCTAAGTAAGACTACCATTGAGGAAACCTTTTCTCGAGCACAACGCCCTAGCACCAACAGTGAGGTAAACTTCCTTTTGGGCCTTGTAAGCTTTCTTCTTGCCATCTTGTGTTCAGGACAGGGCACTACCTTGTGGACTGCTTGTTCGAACTTATTAATTTTGATAAACTATTAGTATTGTTAGCTTGTTAGTTGTTACACTATTTGTAGGGTAGGTTTTAAGAAAATGAATAAATAATTGGAATTTGTGATTTTGAAAAAGGCAGATTCTAAAATTGCATGTTTAGCATGTGGGGGTTTAAATGTAGAGCAGATCTCAGCAGACACATACTCATTCGGTTAAAAATCATGAAGATTCCATTAGAACTTCATCAAACATTAAGAGTCTTTAGTGGTAAAAGTGACTAATATATTCTACCATGCGACGAACATGTAAGGATGTGAAGGATGTCAATATGTCATGCTATGTTCGAACACATAAATGCGCATGATTTGACTATTTGGATATCAGATTTGCTTAACAAACTGTCCAAACCCACAAATTCTATAATTTAGCTGCATGCGTCGTTTTTTCCCCAGTTAATAGCAAATAAAGAACTACTCAAGGATAAATCAGTAAATGAAAGTAGATAATCTCAGGTGTTCTGTTTGTACATTACTGTTCTCCCAGATAGCCCAGGTTCAATTGTGTATCCAGCTTGCTTGTCAGTGTTGGCGTTGTATCTGCTAACTACGGAGTAGAACAGAAATTGACGTGTGCACTTCTGTCATATCAATTTCTCAGTTGCAAACTTGATGCCGGTACCAAATCCTAACCGGTGCTCGGTTATTGTTTCGCCTTGCAGGGTCCCTCGAATGATGCCGATAGTGATGATGGGGAGATGGCCCCAGTTGATGTGAACTTGAACCTTGTGGAGAGCTTCCTTAACTCGTACTCGTCTCAGCAGGGCCTTCCTGGCCCGGCCTCGAACCTGCTTGGACTTATGGGTGTGAAGGTACCACCTCCGGACGGTAGTAAAAAGCCATGATTTTGTGTTTCTGGTGTACACTAGAGATTTCAGGAGCATAGGAAGAAGCAGCAACGTTTAGTGTTACATATACTGGGGGTTTGTGCCCTGCTTCTCACTTTGCTGTGAAACTGTTATCTTACGTTCTCTGTGTGTAATCTCACTGCTGTACACTACCGGGCTGTACTACACTACTACTACCTCCGTTCCAAAATAGATGACCCAACTTTGTACTAACTTTAGTACAAAGTTTGTACTAAAGTTAGTACAAAGTTGGGTCATCTATTTTGGAACGGAGGAGTATGTATGTTGCACAGGTTATGAAGACGTGTCGGGCCATGTCCAGTGTGGTTGGCAAGTAGAGGCGCCAGGAGCCGTTCTGCCTGTGCAGGCTTCGCTCCCGGTCTCAGTTTCGGTATTGTTGCTCGAACTGGAGGCTGATGCTCGGAGCAATTCGCCCGTGGGTTGCGTCTGAGATCTGTTGTTTGCGTTTGCGTAGATGCTAGTACAGGCTAAAACCCATCATCTTTTAATGCCGTCCAAGCAAGAGCCCTTGCATTGGACATGCCCGTAGTCAAAAAGAAAAAAAAATGTATGTAGAGTTGTTTGAACCTCAAACCTTATGTTGGTGTGTAATGTTACGTTGTCAGAGGGCATACCCTATGCCCGTGGACAGTCTGGTTTCACCTACGGCTATGAGCGTCTAGTGACTCGTTCGACTCGCACCTAGTCCTAGCAGGTACTTCCTCTGTTTCTAAATATAAGTCTTTTAGAGATTTTGAAATGTGAACTACATATGGATGTACATGTACACAGACATATTTTAGAGTGTACATTCACTCTAGTTAAAATCTCTAAAAAGACTTATATTTAGGAACGAAGGGAGTTGTAGAGACTAATTCTTGGATTGTGATGCAATAGGAGGTATGGTATGTGTAAACATACAATACCAATTCTTATTGTATCTTTCCGGAGATAGGGCACATGTCAAACGCGGTGGTGATCATGCTACTTTGAAATGAATTACTGATGTAGCCAAAAGTTACAAAGTTACAAAGTTGCCTGCCGTTGAAGTAGAAATTTCAGGTTCATATGGCTCTTTCACTTCTTTCTTTAGCATAATCAGAAGCATTTTGAGCGTTTAAAGAAGGGAAGAGAGGACGTGTGGGGACGGAGAAAGCAACGTGAACGAAACGATAGGAACTGATGCGTCAAACCGGCACCATTCCGAGTAACAAATTATGGTATGATAAAGCCTATTGGAGTATGCTTTTTTTGAGGGGACCAACTTAAGCAACCGGCACTGCAAACCAACCGACGTCCGGCCATGTGTAGAGAAGAGTAATTAACCCTGCTAGTTAATCCGCGGGGAATGTTCTCGCAGGCCGCTGGGTGAAGCAACCGAGCCGGTTTGGGGTGTGGGAAATCGCCCATTTTCATGAAGAACACGTGCTTAACTACCACAGAGCTTTTGTACGCGTAGAGACGGGACGTAGTTTATGGTTCTACAGACAGCATCAATCAACAAAGCTTAAAGTAGCTGTCGCTGTACGCGCCTATTGTACTCCTACATGGCTATATATACACCACACTGGTGTGCTTCTGACTCCTCACTCCTCACTCCTCGCTGTCTACTGAGTCACTCCTCACTCCTCACTCAACGGCCAGCATCTCTATCTCGCTGGAAAGAAAGCCTTCAACAAGGTGGTCAAAACCAGACCGGGACGCAGGTGCTGTGCGCTGTACGTGTACCTGTACTGTAAAAGATTCATCCCATGGCGGCGGAGTCTGCCTGGTGCTGGCCGTGGCTCAGCTCCGGCGCGGCGTGGTTCCTCTTCTTCAACGTCGTCGTCGGCGCCGTGGCAGTCCTGTCCTGGCGGCAGGGCGGCGACGAGCCGATGTCCAGGCGGAGGAGGCTCACCCGGAGCGCGTCGTCCATGGTCATGGAGCGCCTCCGCTCCATGTCCGTCTTCGCCGCCTTCCACTCCGTGCCCGAGCACGACTACGGCAGCGGCCTCGCGTCGCCGCCGTCGCTGTCGCAGCTCCACCACGTGCAAGAGTACTACACGTCGTCGCAAGTAGAGGGAGGAGAGGAGGTCGGGCACGCGGTGAAGCAGCCGGAGCCAGCCCTGCCGGAGGGGGAAAGGGAAAGGCTGGCGGCGGCGACCGTGGCTCCGTCGACATTAAGCGATCCTGATGCAGCAGCAGCAGCGGAAGTACGTTCAGCGGCTTCTGTGTCAGGGAGCGTCAAGGCAGAAGCAGAGACACGGATGGAGGTGTCGAGATGTTTGGGAGACGCGCCTGCGCTGGAGCCATCGCCAGCCAGGGCCGCCCCCAAGGGTGCTACGACGGAGAGGCCGAGGAAGCGGGGGCCGGCGAAGGTGGCGGAGATCGTCCAGCGGCGCGCGTACGCGGAGCTGGAAGAGAAGGCGGAGGTGAACGCGCAAGCCGAGCGGTTCATCCGGCAGTTCCGGGAGGAGCTCAAGCTGGAGCGCATCAAGTCCATCCTCAACCGCGGCCGCGCCGCCGCCGCCACATCGGCACGGTAGCCGTTGGTTCACGGCTCGCCGGCGCATCGCGGCTGCTCTGATGGTGATGGCTTTTGTTGCTGGCGTGGTCTAGTAGAAAATGTTGATTTCTTTCGTTTCGATCTGTGCTTCCCTAGACGAGTTGGAGACACAACCTTTTTGTAAGCTTTTTTTTCGAACTCAGAGGCGAAAGCATCGATCGATGTATAGTTAGCATAAGACAGTTGCTGAGCGGGTTGATTACGAAAACCGAGCAAAAATCGTCGCAAACAAACACCGGTCATCATGATGACAACCAGTGGGGCACCACCGTCCCTGGCTTCGAACGGAACGAGCTCGCCGGAGCTGATCACGGCGAGCGCGCGCACACACAAACGAGACAAAGTGTTGGCGCCGCGCACAACGTTGCGACTTTCCTGTTTCTTTCTTCGCCTTTTCTTTCGGCCTACAAAGGTCGTGCAGCGGCCCATGATTCCGCCTAGAGCTTCGTGCCATCCTACTACAGTATTACGAAAGGACCAAGTTCGCCACGAGAAACGCTCAATGCAGGTGAGCCTACGAGCTAATAAAAACTAGATAACTGAAATGCTGCCGTTGCCGTGACAGCCTAAAAGTGCTGCCATGGTAAAACCGGCCTCTGCTGGTTTATCTTAACAAACTCCCCCTGTTTCAAAATAGATGACCCAACTTTGTACCAACTTTTACATGAGGGATAAATGATATCCTGTATTGGTGTTCGGCCAGGGCTAAAAAGCTCTGTTCTTTTGGGCCTCACCAACGACTACAAGATTCAAACATTTATGCAGTTTCGGGACGCATTGTGGCGTAATACTCTACTCCTATTTGTGGTTGGTTGATGTATGTGGGTGGTCCGAAGGTTTTTACATATGCTCAGGCGAGCTCAGAGGATGCTCGCAAGATCTTTCGCCATGCTCAGGGTTCAATACTTGGCTAAACCTATTCCCAAGCATGCCTCTCTCTACTATTTCTCTAGGTGTCGTATTTTTCTAAGTGCCTAAGGAGTCCGTCCCTTGGATGGCCTCGTTCCTCCCCTTATATAGCGCGCGGGGGGGGGGGGGGGGGGGTCACAATGGCCATCCTTTGTAAGGGGTCGGCGACGCCGTTGTAATGTGCCAGCTGCAAGGGAAGGGGTCAGAGATGTTTTTGTGATGTATGCTGCTGCAAGGGAAGGAGTCGCCGGTCAGGGGCGCTGCTCTGTTGTGAATGTTCAAGTGGTGCGATGGGATTGCGAATATGTGAGAAGGACGAGATGACGCATTCACATCGAACGGTTACGAGTTTTGATCAAAGGGCTGGAGAGGCGGATGATCCGTAACGCCTAGCATGACCCGAATGGAAAAGGTTAGAAAACGCCCGGTTTTTGGATGACCCATTTATCCATCCCATCCATACATTTTCCGTAGTCTATCTGGAAAGATGCTTTTTACTTGACAACTAACGAGTATTACTGCTTTTGTTACTATTGCTGCAATCAAACAACAATCACTTCATCACATTGACTACTGATAGTAAATTCTTTGGAGCAACTATTTTGTTTCCAAAAGTGGTTGAATTGACAATGCAAATGCTAAAGTTTATAAGTATTCTTTGGCTCCCCTTATGTCAAATATAAATTTGTGTTGTGATACTTTATAACAAAGACTTTTGAGCCCCCTACACTTGTTGGTCATAAAAAAACAATATTAAATAATCATATTGTATGCGTGCAAAAGTAAAATATGTTCTTCAAGAAATACAACAATGTTATTACATTAACTAGCAGAAAAAATAATGCAGATGTTGAACACTTATTGATGTACCCAACTCGAAAGAGATAATTTGTCTACTAGAAAGCATTGTTAAGATATTTTTAGAGTGTATGATTTACATATCCTACCATGATATTTAGTTATATTAAAATATATCAGAACACACACACATAGGTGTAGATATATGTACATACATTATACAATCGGTGCAATTTTTAAAAATTAATTCAAATAGAATTTGTGTTACATCATACAAATTATATTTTGTAGAATCAAAGTTTTTTGTGATATACATTACAACTGTATAATTAAGAACAATAAACATATAATTTAGCAACATATTAATGTGGTTAACTCCGGTAATAAGTAATAGAAAAGTATACTCATTAAAACTATAACATGGTGCAAATAGTTTAAAAACTATAAACGTTCAGTATTAAAAAAAATATTTTTTATGTCGCTCACGTCCAAAATTTATTTGGAACGACCCTATACAGAGATGGTATTATGCTAGAAATTAAGTGTCATTTTTACATAATAATCTCCTTCCTCGTTTCTTTTGTCATTTCCCTTATAGTTGAGTCTATTCAGCTCAGTTACATTGATGATGATGATATCTATGCAAGTTTGTATTGTTATGTGAAAATTTTGATCATGAACTATTTCAGCAATTAAGACACCACTACAGGAATCAACTTATTTGCCGTCTGCCACGGCAGACAGCAAAGACACCAAAAGCGGATGGCAAAGCTCTTTGCCGTCCGCCACCGACAGCGAAGCGGATGGCAATGCTCTGAACACGAAAGTTTGCAGTTCATCCCTCTTCTCCCATGCAGAGTCGCAGGCAGCGCCTCGGATAAAAGCATGGACGAGCCACATGCAGGGAAACTTGCACGTGTGGTTCTGGCCGGGGACCCCGGTATACCGTACTAATATGTGTAGGTCCCTATAATTCGAGTGAGATTATCATGGCGCAAAAGCAAATATGGTCCGGTATTCCCTTGTTCCCCGTATTGGTTATGTTCCTTATTCCTCGTCTAGCAGAAACTAATCGAGCTCCGTCTGATCTCCCAGAAGCGGAAGCTGAATTAGTTGCATGCTATAATGTAGAATATGCGCGGGATGCGATCCTTAATAGTTCAATGTTGGCGGAAGCCAATGTCTCGGGGACTCATTCTGACTTAAACAAGGGGTGGGTCTTTACCAACTTCCAAATCCAAGATTTAGGGAAAAAAGAGGGGCAGGGCACTCTTCATTCTTCATTCGAAACTCATGAATGTCGGGTCGAAGGTTTTTGCCTTGTTATCAAAAGGGGGAGTTGGGTAAAGCAAACTCCCTCCTTGGACGAGCACAGTGCTTAGTCAAGTAGAACCGGGTTGCGCTGCTTGATGCTCCGATCGAAAACAAATCAGTGGGGCCATGCCGATACGACAGAATATGCATTAGAAAGGTCAATCCCTCCCCCCTTTTTGATTTTTTAATGAAAAACCGGGCCGAACTTCTAAAAAGCAGCCCACCCGCTTCCATAGAACAATATCGCGGCAACGTAGACCTAAGTGGATTTATTGGATCCTGGGGAACCATCACAAGTACGACCGGCCTATAGAACGAGAATGCTGTGTCGTCCAGCGGAGCTTAGAAGAAGGTGACTCAGAGCCTAAGGAAGGTGACTCGCGCAGACAGCTGACTCCTTTTCAATAGAAAGGAATAGCCAAACCTACCCAACTGGCTGGTCAATCTCAGTGATCTTATCGGCCGACAAAGCGGAGACGGACGACCACGGTCCCGACCTTACCAGCACCGTAGGTTTACTAATCAATGAAGCCCCTCAACCTACTATCTTTTCTTACAAACTCAACCAAGCCTAACCAAACCCCATGCTCACGACATGTTCTTGATATTGATTGAGTTGGAGGGAGTCAGAGAGTACCACGGAATCCTTCCATAGTCACCCCGGTGACCTTCTTCACCAAAGCGTCACGACAGTTTCCAAGACCCCTCATATAATCTCCAGTCGGGATCAGTCGGAGCACATAGGAATGCCGACCACTACATAAGCCACGTCTGGCTGAGGCGAGCAGCAAGCGGGGGAGAGTATTTTGAAGTACAAGAACGTTGGGGTGGGACGCTAGTACTTAAACTAGGGTTGCTTCTTAGCGCTAATCTTGCATTTTTCAGCAGTTAGTTGTAGCACGCCTTCCCTCCTTCTCTCATTTCGGAAAGATTTGGCAGTATTTTCTTATGATGACCTGGTCGAGAGAGTATGAAACATCGGTGTAAAAGATTGAGTGGGATGGTTATAGTAAGGGGCGAACCAAGTGCTTGCATGAAGAAGCGAATCAATCAGAATGGAGACAAGGAAAGGAATCAAGGCCCGGCCGGTAGCGATGCCTCTCACACAGATGGGAGTTACTTTTCTTTATCACCGTAAGCGTTATGAAATGGACCCGCATTCCCCTTTGCTTTTCTTTTGCAACTAAGCTTAAAAGAAACATAGTTGTCTTTCAAGCCATGAAAACTCATTAAGTGCTCTGTTGAGTGAATGCCTGTTGAGAAGCTTAGGTCATACATTTCCAGCTAATTAGAATACAACCATGAAGGTGGGGTTCAAATGCCATACAACTATTTATTCTGCTAAGTAGGATTGGAATGTAGTCCCTTTTTATTGGATCCGCCGCTCCGTTAAGTGAAATTCAAAGTAGGTGTGGGTCTAGGTAGAGGAAGTCATAAATCAAGTATCAAGTATTGTTATAAATATCGTATATAGTAGTTGCCAAACTCACAAGCATCACACACTTCGATCTACTTTATTGAATAACTTAGCTAGATAGAACCGACTCAAGCTTTTAAATGAAAGAAGCAATAATGGCATAATTTCTGTCTCAAGACCTCTTGCAGCTACAGCCAATGCAGCACCTCCTTGATCAACATACCACACAACCCATTACGCCTTGCCCCAGTCGCAGTATAAAGAGAGACTAGAACCTACCGGGGAGCCCTCGGCAGAGTCCCTATCGTTGTTGCAACAATTACACACAGAGTTCCAGAATTTCACATTTGTGAGAAGAAAGGGTATGTGTGTTTGAAAGGAGTGGTGCAAGAACATATTCTGAGCCTCAGTCAACACAAATTGTTTCGCCTTTTCCGAACAGCATTCTTATCAGGACCCTCCTTTATATAAACCACTCATAGATATATACCTTCCTGTGGCCTCAGATGAATACATCGATAGATAAGAAGGGAAATGCATCATCTAGAAAGGCTTACTGAGGTTTAGGGACGTTTGTGTGATGGATCATACGCTTACTCACGACGACTTGGCTATTCAATAAAGGACAGAGTCAACGTGAGCCTAAGGGTCCAAAAATATTCCATTGGTGTCAGCTATTAGCGATTATTCAAAGTTGTAATGGTATAAATTATTGGTCAATTCCACTGATTCTTCTTTCCCGTTCCTTCACTGGCTATAGCGCCTTACCTCTTCTGTGACTTGTCCTGAGATGAGAAGTATGAAAAGTGCCGGGGTTTGGGTTTATGTCATGCTAGACTCACGTTTCTCGTTCTTACGCCGGGTCCACGACGTTACAAGGATACACAAGATGGTGAAGGTTTCGGAGAAGTAGCAAGCTGTTCGGATTCAAGTTAGCTTTGAGCAGGCCTCGGGCGAGGAAATGCTTTGGCTGTGCCAGGAGGTAGTCGGCTCAGGGGCTTTTGGGCGGAGCCAAAGTGGTCCACATACGTACCATTTCCATCATCACAAGATCCCCTTTTTCTGTGTGCATAGAGATAAAGCGTGCTCTCATATTTAGATAAGAGAGAGATTTTTCTCAGCGCTTGCCCTTATCGGCTTGATCTTCTTCTGCCCCTTGGTAGAGTGAGTCTACTTAGCGAATTGGTAGGACGCGGAGACCAATTGATCAATATGCATATCGAGCATCTATAGTTATTCTCTCTTCCCAAAAGATATCTCAAGTCGCTTCCAAGGTTTTGATGAGTAAGGGAGGGTATTTTCAACAAGATAACTATGGACGACCATCTTCCAATTTCCAATCTATATCTTTCATTGGGTAAGTAAGGGGAATAAGCAAGAACGATGGAAAGCTTAAGAAAGTGCTAGTTCCTTTGCTGCGAATGGGTGGAATTGGTATCCCCAAAAGGTTGTTCTCTTAAAACCTCTGGCAAGGGGGTGTGGAAGAGTTCAAGTCTATCCCTTTGGTTAAGCTACTATTGTTATACATCTATACTATTATGGGCCACCACTTACTTAAAGGAAGTCGAGTACACATCTCCTTCAACCTGAAGGGCGAGGATATGCCCTAGAGGCAATAATAAAATGGTTATTATTATATTTCTTTGTTCATGATAATTGTCTATTATTCATGCTATAATTGTGTTACCCGGAAATCATAATACACGTGTGAATACATAGACCACAACATGTCCCTAGTGAGCCTCTAGTTGACTAGCTCATTGATCAACAGATAGTCATGGTTTCCTGACTATGGGCATTGGATGTCATTGATAACGGGATCACATCATTAGGAGAATGATGTGATGGACAAGACCCAATCCTAAGCATAGCTCAAAGATCGTGTAGTTTGTTTAGCTAGAGCTTTTCCAATAAAGCGACAACCATCGCGATTGCATTGCATACAATAAAGCGACAACCATATGGCTCCTGCCAGTTGCCGATAACTTGGTTACAAAACATGATCATCTCATACAATAAAATTCAGCATCATGCCTTGACCATATCACATCACAACATGCCCTGCAAAAACAAGTTAGACGTCCTCTACTTTGTTGTTGCATGTTTTACGTGGCTGCTACGGGCTTAAGTAAGAACCAATCTCACCTAAGTAAGAACCAATCTCACCTAGGCTCGGATGCCACTGTTGGGTTTCGTAGTAATTTCAAAAATTTTCCTACGCGCACACAGGATCATGTGATGCATAGCAACGAGAGGAGAGTGTTGTCTACGTACCCAACGCAGACCGACTGCGGAAGCAATGACATGACGTAGAGGAAGTAGTCGTACGTCTTCACGATCCAACCGATCAAGCACCGAAACTACGGCACCTCCGAGTTCGAGCACACGTTCAGCTCGATGACGATCCCCGGACTCCGATCCAGCAAAGTGTCGGGGAAGAGTTTCGTCAGCACGACGGCGTGGTGACGATCTTGATGAACTACAGCAGCAGGGCTTCGCCTAAACTCCGCTACAGTATTATCGAGGAATATGGTGGCAGGGGGCACCGCACACGGCTAAGGAATCGATCACGTGGATCAACTTGTGTCAACTCGTGTGTTTAGAGGTGCCCCTGCCTCCGTATATAAAGGAGGAGAGGAGGGGAGGCTGGCCGGCCAAAGAGGGAGGCGCAGGAGAGTCCTACTCCCTCTGGGAGTAGGATTCCTCCCCCAATCCTAGTCCAACTAGGATTCCTCGGAGGGGAAGGGAGAGAGGGGGGCCGGCCACCTTCTCCTAGTCCTAATAGGACTAGGGGAGGGGAAAGAGGCGCAGCCACCTTGGGCTGCCCCTTTCTCCTTTCCACTAAGGCCCATGATGGCCCATATGGCTCCCGGGGGGTTCCGGTAACCTCCCGGTAACCCGGTAAAATCCCGATTTCACCCGGAACACTTCCGATGTCCAAACATAGGCTTCCAATATATCAATCTTTACGTCTCGACCATTTCGAGACTCCTCGTCATGTCCGTGATCACATCCGGGACTCCGAACAACCTTCGGTACATCAAAATGCATAAACTCATAATATAACTGTCATCGTAACCTTAAGCGTGCGGACCCTACGGGTTCGAGAACAATGTAGACATGACCGAGACATGTCTCTGGTCAATAACCAATAGCGGGACCTGGATGCCCATATTGGCTCCTACATATTCTACGAAGATCTTTATCGGTCAGACCGCATAACAACATACGTTGTTCCCTTTGTCATCGGTATGTTACTTGCCCGAGATTCGATCGTCGGTATCCAATACCTAGTTCAATCTCGTTAACGGCAAGTCTCTTTACTCGTTCCGTAATACATCATCTCACAACTAACATATTAGTTGTAATGCTTGCAAGGCTTATGTGATGTGTATTACCGAGAGGGCCCAGAGATACCTCTCCGAAAATCGGAGTGACAAATCCTAATCTCGAAATACGCCAACCCAACATCGACCATTGGAGACACCTGTAGTACTCCTTTATAATCACCCATTTACGTTGTGACGTTTGGTAGTACCCAAAGTGTTCCTCCGGTAAACGGGAGTTGCATAATCTCATAGTCGTAGGAACATGTATAAGTCATGAAGAAAGCAATAGCAACATACTAAACGATCAGGTGCTAAGCTAATGGAATGGGTCATGTCAATCAGATCATTCTACTAATGATGTGACCTCGTTAATCAAATAACAACTCATTGTTCATGGTTAGGAAACATAACCATCTTTGATTAACGAGCTAGTCAAGTAGAGGCATACTAGTGACACTCTGTTTGTCTATGTATTCACACATGTATTATGTTTCCGGAAAATACAATTCTAGCATGAATAATAAACATTTATCATGATTATAAGGAAATAAATAATAACTTTATTATTGCCTCTAGGGCATATTTCCTTCAGTCTCCCACTTGCACTAGAGTCAATAATCTAGATTACACTGTAATGAATCTAACACCCATGGAGCTTTGGTGCTGATCATGTTTTGCTCGTGGAAGAGTCTTAGTCAACGGGTCTGCAATATTCAGATCCGTATGTATCTTGCAAATCTCTATGTCTCCCACCTGGACTAGATCCCGGATGGAGTTGAAGCGTCTCTTGATGTGTTTGGTCCTTTTGTGAAATTTGGATTCCTTTGCCAAGGCAATTGCACCAGTATTGTCACAAAAGATTTTCATTGGACCCGATGCACTAGGTATGACACCTAGATCGGATATGAACTCCTTCATACAGACTCCTTCATTTGCTGCTTCCGAAGCAGCTATGTATTCCGCTTCACATGTAGATCCCGCTACAACGCTTTGTTTAGAACTGCACCAACTGACAGCTCCACCGTTTAATGTAAACACGTATCCGGTTTGCGATTTAGAATCGTCCGGATCAGTGTCAAAGCTTGCATCAACGTAACCTTTTACGATGAGCTCTTTGTCACTTCCATATACGAGAAACATATCCTTAGTCCTTTTCAGGTATTTCAGGATGTTCTTGACCGCTGTCCAGTGATCCATTCCTGGATTACTTTGGTACCTCCCTGCTAAACTTATAGCAAGGCACACATCAGGTCTGGTACACAGCATTGCATACATGATAGAGCCTATGGCTGATGCATAGGGAACATCTTTCATATTCTCTCTATCTTCTGCAGTGGTCGGGCATTGAGTCTTACTCAATTTCACACCTTGTAACACAGGCAAGAACCCTTTCTTTGCTTGATCCATTTTGAATTTCTTCAAAATTTTGTCAAGGTATGTGCTTTGTGAAAGTCCAATTAAGCGTCTTGATCTGTCTCTATAGATCTTAATGCCTAATATGTAAGCAGCTTCACCGAGGTCTTTCATTGAAAAACTTTTATTCAAGTATCCCTTTATGCTATCCAGAAATTCTATATCATTTCCAATCAGTAATATGTCATCCACATATAATATCAGAAATGCTACAGAGCTCCCACTCACTTTCTTGTAAATACAGGCTTCTCCAAAAGTCTGTATAAAACCAAATGCTTTGATCACACTATCAAAACGTTTATTCCAACTCCGAGAGGCTTGCACCAGTCCATAAATGGATCGCTGGAGCTTGCACACTTTGTTAGCTCCCTTTGGATCGACAAAACCTTCTGGTTGCATCATATACAACTCTTCTTCCAGGAATCCATTCAGGAATGCAGTTTTGACATCCATTTGCCAAATTTCATAATCATAAAATGCGGCAATTGCTAACATGATTCGGACGGACTTAAGCATCGCTACGGGTGAGAAGGTCTCATCGTAGTCAATTCCTTGAACTTGCCGAAAACCTTTTGCGACAAGTCGAGCTTTGTAGACAGTAACATTACCATCAGCGTCAGTCTTCTTCTTAAAGATCCATTTATTCTCAATCGCTTGCCGATCATCGGGCAAGTCAACCAAAGTCCATACTTTGTTCTCATACATGGATCCCATCTCAGATTTCATGGCTTCTAGCCACTTTGCGGAATCTGGGCTCACCATCGCTTCTTCATAGTTCGTAGGTTCATCATGATCTAGTAGCATGACCTCCAGAACAGGATTACCGTACCACTCTGGTGCGGATCTTACTCTGGTTGATCTACGAAGTTCAGTAGTATCTTGATCTGAAGTTTCATGATCATTATCATTGGCTTCCTCACTAACTGGTGTAGGTGTCACTGAAACAGTTTTCTGTGATGAACTACTTTCCAGTAAGGGAGCAGGTACAGTTACCTCGTCAAGTTCTACTTTCCTCCCACTCACTTCTTTCGAGAGAAACTCCTTCTCTAGAAATGATCCATTCTTAGCAACAAATGTTTTGCCTTCGGATCTGTGATAGAAGGTGTACCCAACAGTTTCCTTTGGGTATCCTATGAATACACATTTCTCCGATTTGGGTTCGAGCTTATCAGGTTGAAGCTTTTTCACATAAGCATCGCAGCCCCAAACTTTAAGAAACGACAACTTTGGTTTCTTGCCAAACCATAGTTCATAAGGCGTCGTCTCAACGGATTTTGATGGTGCCCTATTTAACGTGAATGCGGCCGTCTCTAAAGCATATCCCCAAAATGATAGCGGTAAATCTGTAAGAGACATCATAGATCGCACCATATCTAGTAAAGTACGATTACGACGTTCGGACACACCATTACGCTGTGGTGTTCCGGGGGGCGTGAGTTGCGAAACTATTCCACAGTTTTTCAAATGTACACCAAACTCGTAACTCAAATATTCTCCTCCACGATCAGATCGTAGAAACTTTATTTTCTTGTTACGATGATTTTCAACTTCACTCTGAAATTCTTTGAACTTTTCAAATGTTTCAGACTTATGCTTCATTAAGTAGATATATCCATATCTGCTTAAATCATCTGTGAAGGTGAGAAAATAACGATATCCGCCACGAGCCTCAATATTCATCGGACCACATACATCGGTATGTATGATTTCCAACAAATCTGTTGCTCTCTCCATAGTACCGGAGAACGGTGTTTTAGTCATCTTGCCCATGAGGCACGGTTCGCAAGTACCAAGTGATTCATAATCAAGTGGTTCCAAAAGTCCATTAGTATGGAGTTTCTTCATGCGTTTTACACCGATATGACCTAAACGACAGTGCCACAAATAAGTTGCACTTTCATTATCAACTCTGTATCTTTTGGTTTCAACATTATGAATATGTGTATTACTACTATCGAGATTTAGTAAGAATAGACCACTCTTCAAGGGTGCATGACCATAAAAGATATTACTCATATAAATAGAACAACCATTATTCTCTGATTTAAATGAATAACCGTCTCGCATTAAACAAGATCCAGATATAATGTTCATGCTCAACGCTGGCACCAAATAACAATTATTTAGGTCTAATATTAATCCCGAAGGTAGATGTAGAGGTAGCGTGCCGACCGCGATCACATCGACTTTGGAACCGTTTCCCACGCGCATCGTCACCTCGTCCTTTGCCAGTGCCCGCTTATTCTGTAGTCCCTGTTTCGAGTTGCAAATATTAGCAACAGAACCAGTATCAAATACCCAGGTGCTACTGCGAGCATTGGTAAGGTACACATCAATAACATGTATATCACATATACCTTTGTTCACCTTGCCATCCTTCTTATCCGCCAAATACTTGGGGCAGTTCCGCTTCCAGTGACCAGTCTGCTTGCAGTAGAAGCACTCAGTTTCAGGCTTAGGTCTAGACTTGGGTTTCTTCTCTTGAGCAGCAACTTGCTTGCCGTTCTTTTTGAAGTTCCCCTTTTTCTTCCCTTTGCCCTTTTTCTTGAAACTAGTGGTCTTGTTAACCATCAACACTTGATGCTCCTTCTTGATTTCTACCTCCGCAGCTTTTAGCATTGCGAAGAGCTCGGGAATAGTCTTGTTCATCCCTTGCATATTATAGTTCATCACGAAGCTCTTGTAGCTTGGTGGCAGTGATTGGAGAATTCTGTCAATGACGCAATCATCTGGAAGATTAACTCCCAATTGAATCAAGTGATTATTATACCCAGACATTTTGAGTATATGCTCACTGACAGAACTGTTCTCTTCCATCTTGCAGCTATAGAACTTATTGGAGACTTCATATCTCTCAATCCGGGCATTTGCTTGAAATATTAACTTCAACTCCTGGAACATCTCATATGCTCCATGACGTTCAAAACGTCGTTGAAGTCCCGATTCTAAGCCGTAAAGCATGGCACACTGAACTATCGAGTAGTCATCAGCTTTGCTCTGCCAGACGTTCATAACATCTGGCGTTGCTCCAGCAGCAGGCCTGGCACCCAGCGGTGCTTCCAGGACGTAATTCTTCTGTGCAGCAATGAGGATAATCCTCAAGTTACGGACCCAGTCCGTGTAATTGCTACCATCATTTTTCAACTTTGCTTTCTCAAGGAACGCATTAAAATTTAACGGAACAACAGCACGAGCCATCTATCTACAATCAACATAAACAAGCAAGATACTATCAGGGACTAAGTTCATGATAAATTTTAAGTTCAATTAATCATATTATTAAAGAACTCCCACTTAGATAGACATCCCTCTAATCCTCTAAGTGATCACGTGATCCAAATCAACTAAACCATGTCCGATCATCACGTGAGATGGAGTAGTTTCATCGGTGAACATCATTATGTTGATCATATCTACTATATGATTCACGCTCGACCTTTCGGTCTCCGTGTTCCGAGGCCATATCTGCATATGCTAGGCTCGTCAAGTTTAACCTGAGTATTCTGCGTGCGCAACTGTTTTGCACCCGTTGTATTTGAACGTAGAGCCTATCACACCCGATCATCACGTGGTGTCTCAGCACGAAGAACTTTTGCAACGGTGCATACTCAGGGAGAACACTTCTTGATAATTTAGTGAGAGATCATCTTATAATGCTACCGTCAATCAAAGCAAGATAAGATGCATAAAAAGATAAACATCACATGCAATCAATATAAGTGATATGATATGGCCATCATTATCTTGTGCTTGTGATCTCCATCTCCGAAGCACCGTCATGATCACCATCGTCACCGGCGCGACACCTTGATCTCCATCGTAGCATCGTTGTCGTCTCGCCAATCTTATGCTTCCACGACTATCACTACCGTTTAGTAATAAAGTAAAGCATTACATCGCGATTGCATTGCATACAATAAAGCGACAACCATATGGCTCCTGCCAGTTGCCGATAACTTGGTTACAAAACATGATCATCTCATACAATAAAATTCAGCATCATGCCTTGACCATATCACATCACAACATGCCCTGCAAAAACAAGTTAGACGTCCTCTACTTTGTTGTTGCATGTTTTACGTGGCTGCTACGGGCTTAAGTAAGAACCAATCTCACCTAAGTAAGAACCAATCTCACCTAGGCTCGGATGCCACTGTTGGGTTTCGTAGTAATTTCAAAAAATTTCCTACGCGCACACAGGATCATGTGATGCATAGCAACGAGAGGAGAGTGTTGTCTACGTACCCAACGCAGACCGACTGCGGAAGCAATGACATGACGTAGAGGAAGTAGTCGTACGTCTTCACGATCCAACCGATCAAGCACCGAAACTACGGCACCTCCGAGTTCGAGCACACGTTCAGCTCGATGACGATCCCCGGACTCCGATCCAGCAAAGTGTCGGGGAAGAGTTTCGTCAGCACGACGGCGTGGTGACGATCTTGATGAACTACAGCAGCAGGGCTTCGCCTAAACTCCGCTACAGTATTATCGAGGAATATGGTGGCAGGGGGCACCACACACGGCTAAGGAATCGATCACGTGGATCAACTTGTGTCAACTTGTGTGTTTAGAGGTGCCCCTGCCTCCGTATATAAAGGAGGAGAGGAGGGGAGGCTGGCCGGCCAAGAGGGGAGGCGCAGGAGAGTCCTACTCCCTCTGGGAGTAGGATTCCTCCCCCCAATCCTAGTCCAACTAGGATTCCTCGGAGGGGAAGGGAGAGAGGGGGGCCGGCCACCTTCTCCTAGTCCTAATAGGACTAGGGGAGGGGAAAGAGGCGCAGCCACCTTGGGCTGCCCCTTTCTCCTTTCCACTAAGGCCCATGATGGCCCATATGGCTCCCGGGGGGTTCCGGTAACCTCCCGGTAACCCGGTAAAATCCCGATTTCACCCGGAACACTTCCGATGTCCAAACATAGGCTTCCAATATATCAATCTTTACGTCTCGACCATTTCGAGACTCCTCGTCATGTCCGTGATCACATCCGGGACTCCGAACAACCTTCGGTACATCAAAATGCATAAACTCATAATATAACTGTCATCGTAACCTTAAGCGTGCGGACCCTACGGGTTCGAGAACAATGTAGACATGACCGAGACATGTCTCTGGTCAATAACCAATAGCGGGACCTGGATGCCCATATTGGCTCCTACATATTCTACGAAGATCTTTATCGGTCAGACCGCATAACAACATACGTTGTTCCCTTTGTCATCGGTATGTTACTTGCCCGAGATTCGATCGTCGGTATCCAATACCTAGTTCAATCTCGTTAACGGCAAGTCTCTTTACTCGTTCCGTAATACATCATCTCACAACTAACATATTAGTTGTAATGCTTGCAAGGCTTATGTGATGTGTATTACCGAGAGGGCCCAGAGATACCTCTCCAAAAATCGGAGTGACAAATCCTAATCTCGAAATACGCCAACCCAACATCGACCATTGGAGACACCTGTAGTACTCCTTTATAATCACCCATTTACGTTGTGACGTTTGGTAGTACCCAAAGTGTTCCTCCGGTAAACGGGAGTTGCATAATCTCATAGTCGTAGGAACATGTATAAGTCATGAAGAAAGCAATAGCAACATACTAAACGATCAGGTGCTAAGCTAATGGAATGGGTCATGTCAATCAGATCATTCTACTAATGATGTGACCTCGTTAATCAAATAACAACTCATTGTTCATGGTTAGGAAACATAACCATCTTTGATTAACGAGCTAGTCAAGTAGAGGCATACTAGTGACACTCTGTTTGTCTATGTATTCACACATGTATTATGTTTCCGGAAAATACAATTCTAGCATGAATAATAAACATTTATCATGATTATAAGGAAATAAATAATAACTTTATTATTGCCTCTAGGGCATATTTCCTTCAAGGGGGCGCCTCCACTTGCCTTGGGGGGCAAGTTTCCCCCCTTGGCCGTCGCCCCCCCTAGGAGATCCCATCTCCTAGGGCCGGCGCCCCCCCTGGGGTCCCTATATAAAGAGGGGGGGGGGGTGGGAGGGCAGCCGCACCCTGACACCTGGCGCCTCCCTCCCCCCTTGCTACACCTCTCCCTCCCGCAAGCGCTTGGCGAAGCCCTGCCGGAATCCTGCTGCATCCACCACCACGCCGTCGTGCTGCTGGATCTTCATCAACCTCTCCTTCCCCCTTGCTGGATCAAGAAGGAGGAGACGTCACGCTGACCGTACATGTGTTGAACGCGGAGGTGTCGTCCGTTCGGCGCTAGGATCTCCGGTGATCACGACGAGTACGACTCCCTCAACCCCATTCTCTTGAACGCTTCCGCTTGCGATCTACAAGGGTATGTAGATGCACTCCTCTCTCTCGTTGCTAGATGAACTCATAGATTGATCTTGGTGAACGTAGGAATTTTTTTATTTTATGCAATGTTCCCAACAGTGGCATCATGAGCTAGGTCTATGTGTAGTTCTCTTTGCACGAGTAGAACACAAATTTGTTGTGGCGTAGATGTTGTCAACTTTCTTGCCACTACTAGTCTTATTTTGCTTCAGCGGTATTATGGGATGAAGCGGCCCGGACCGAACTTACACGTACGCTTACGTGAGACAGGTTCCACCGACTGACATGCACTAGTTGCATAAGGTGGCTAGCGGGTGTCTGTCTCTCCCACTTTAGTTGGAGTGGATTTGATGAAAAGGGTCCTTATGAAGGGTAAATAGAAGTTGGAAAATCACATTGTGGCTTTAACGTAGGTAAGAAAACGTTCTTGCTAGATCCCTATTGCAGCCACGTAAAACATGCAACAACAATTAGAGGACGTCTAACTTGTTTTTGCAGCATATGATATGTGATGTGATATGGCCAAAAGTTGTGATGAATGATGAATGATATATTGTGATGTATGAGATCATGTTCTTGTAATAGGAATCACGACTTGCATGTCGATGAGTATGACAACTGGCAGGAGCCATAGGAGTTGTCTTAATTATTGTATGACCTGCGTGTCAATGATTTAACGCCATGTAATTACTTTACTTTATTGCTAAACCGTAAGCTATAGTAGTAGAAGTAATAGTTGGCGAGCAACTTCATGGAGGCACGATGATGGAGATCATGATGATGGAGATCATGGTGTCATGCCGGTGACGAAGATGATCATGGAGCCCCGAAGATGGAGATCGAAGGAGCTATATGATATTGGCCATATCATGTCACTACTTTATATAATTGCATGTGATGTTTATTATGTTTTATGCATCTTGTTTACTTAGAACGGCGGTAGTAAATAAGATGATCCCTTATAATAATTTCAAGAAAGTGTTCCCCCTAACTGTGCACCGTTGCTAAAGTTCGTCGTTTCGAAGCACCACGTGATGATAGGGTGTGATAGATCCTTACGTTCACATACAACGGGTGTAAGACAGATTTACACACGCATAAACACTTAGGTTAACTTGACGAGCCTAGCATGTATAGACATGGCCTCGGAACACAAGAGACCGAAAGGTCGAACATGAGTCGTATGGAAGATACGATCAACATGGAGATGTTCACCGATGATGACTAGTCCGTCTCACGTGATGATTGGACACGGCCTAGTCGACTCGGATCATGTAACACTTAGATGACTAGAGGGATGTCAAATCTGAGTGGGAGTTCATTAAATAATTTGATTAGATGAACTTAATTATCATGAACTTAGTCTAAAATCTTTGCAAAATATGTCTTGTAGATCAAATGGCCAACGCTCATGTCAACATGAACTTCAACGCGTTCCTAGAGAAAACCAAGCTGAAAGATGATGGCAGCAACTATACAGACTGGGTCCGGAACCTGAGGATCATCCTCATAGCTGCCAAGAAAGCATATGTCCTAGAAGGACCGCTAGGTGAAGCACCCATCCCAGAGAACCAAGACGTTATGAACGCTTGGCAGTCACGTGCTGATGATTACTCCCTCGTTCAGTGCGGCATGCTTTACAGCTTAGAACCGGGGCTCCAAAAGCGTTTTGAGCAACACGGAGCATATGAGATGTTCGAGGAGCTAAAAATGGTTTTCCAAGCTCATGCCCGGGTCGAGAGATATGAAGTCTCCGAAAAGTTCTATAGTTGTAAGATGGAGGAAAATAGTTCTGTCAGTGAGCACATACTCAAATCGTCTGGGTTGCACAACCGCCTGTCCCAGCTGGACATTAACCTCCCGGACAAGGCGGTCATTGACAGAATCCTTCAGTCGCTCCCACCGAGCTACAAGAGCTTTGTGATGAACTACAATATGCAGGGGATGGTGAAAACTATTCCTGAAGTATTTTCAATGCTGAAGTCGGCAGAGGTAGAAATTAAGAAAGAACATCAAGTGTTGATGGTCAATAAAACCACCAAGTTCAAGAAAGGCAAGGGTAAGAAGAACTTCAAGAAGGATGGCAAGGATGTTGCCGCACCCGGTAAGCCAGTTGCCGGGAAGAAGTCAAAGAATGGACCCAAGCCTGGGACTGAGTGCTTTTATTGCAAAGGGAAGGGTCACTGGAAGCGGAACTGCCCCAAATACTTAGCGGACAAGAAGGCCGGCAACACTAAAGGTATATGTGATATACATGTAATTGATGTGTACCTTACCAGTACTCGTAGTAACTCTTGGGTATTTGATACCGGTGTCGTTGCTCATATTTGTAACTCACAACAGGAGCTGCGGAATAAGCGGAGGCTGGCGAAGGACGAGGTGACGATGTGCGTCGGGAATGGTTCCAAGGTCGATGTGATCACCATCGGCACGCTGCCTCTACATTTACCCACGGGATTAGTTTTAAACCTCAATAATTGTTATTTAGTGCCAAGTTTGAGCATGAACATTGTATCTGGATCTTGTTTAATACGAGATGGCTACTCATTTAAATTAGAGAATAATGGTTGTTCTATTTATATGAGAGATATGTTTTATGGTCATGCCCCGATGGTCAATGGTTTATTCTTAATGAATCTCGAACGTAATGTTACACATATTCTTAGTGTGAATACCAAAAGATGTAAAGTTGATAACGATAGTCCCACATACTTGTGGCACTGCCGCCTTGGTCACATTGGTGTCAAGCGCATGAAGAAGCTCCATGCTGATGGACTTTTAGAGTCTCTCGATTATGAATCATTTGACACATGCGAACCATTCCTCATGGGCAAAATGACCAAGACTCCGTTCTCCGAAACAATGGAGCGAGCAACCAACTTATTGGAAATCATACATACTGATGTGTGTGGTCCAATGAGCGTTGAGGCTCGCGGAGGATATCGTCATGTTCTCACTCTCATTGATGACTTAAGTAGATATGGGTATGTCTACTTGATGAAACACAAGTCTGAGACCTTTGAAAAGTTCAAGGAATTTCAGAATGAGGTAGAGAATCAACGTGACCGAAAGATAAAGTTCTTACGAGCAGATCGTGGAGGAGAATATTTAAGTCACGAATTTGGTACGCACTTAAGGAAATGTGGAATCGTTTCACAACTCACACCGCCTGGAACACCTCAGCATAACGGTGTGTCCGAACGTCGTAATCGCACTCTATTGGATATGGTGCGATCTATGATGTCTCTTACTGATTTACCACTATCATTTTGGGGATACGCTCTAGAGACAACTACATTCACTTTAAATAGGGTTTCGTCTAAATCCGTTGAGACGACACCGTATGAATTATGGTTTGGGAAGAAACCTAAGCTGTCGTTTCTAAAAGTTTGGGGATGTGATGCTTATGTCAAGAAACTTCAACCTGAAAAGCTCGAACCCAAGTCAGAAAAATGCGTCTTCATAGGATACCCTAAGGAAACCATTGGGTATACCTTCTACCTTAGATCCAAAGGCAAGATCTTTGTTGCCAAGAACGGATCCTTTCTGGAAAAAGAGTTTCTCTCGAAAGGAGTAAGTGGGAGGAAAGTAGAACTCGATGAAGTACTTCCTCTTGAACCGGAAAGTAGTGCAGCTCAGGAAAATGTTCCTGTGGTGCCTACACCGACTGGAGAGGAAATTAATGATGATGATCAAGGTACTTCGGATCAAGTTGCTACTGAACTTCGTAGGTCCACAAGGACACGTTCCACACCAGAGTGGTATGGCAACCCTGTCCTGGAAATCATGTTGTTAGACAACGGTGAACCTTCAAACTATGAAGAAGCGATGGCGGGCCCAGATTCCAACAAATGGCTTGAAGCCATGCAATCCGAGATAGAATCCATGTATGAAAACAAAGTATGGACTTTGACAGACTTGCCCGATGATCGGCGAGCGATAGAAAACAAATGGATCTTTAAGAAGAAGACGGACGCGGATGGTAATATTACCATCTATAAAGCTCGACTTGTCGCTAAGGGTTATCGGCAAGTTCAAGGGGTTGACTACGATGAGACTTTCTCTCCCGTAGCGAAGCTGAAGTCCGTCCGAATCATGTTAGCAATTGCCGCATACTATGATTATGAGATATGGCAGATGGACGTCAAAACGACATTCCTTAACGGCTATCTTAAGGAAGAACTGTATATGATGCAGCCGGAGGGTTTTGTCGATCCTAAGAATGCTAACAATGTATGCAAGCTCCAGCAATCCATTTATGGGCTGGTGCAAGCATCTCGGAGTTGGAACATTCTCTTTGATGAGATGATCAAAGCGTTTGGGGTTATGCAGACTTATGGAGAAGCCTGCGTTTACAAGAAAGTGAGTGGGAGCTCTGTAGCATTTCTCATATTATATGTAGATGACATACTTTTGATGGGAAATGATATAGAACTTTTGGACAACATTAAGGCCTACTTGAATAAGTGTTTTTCAATGAAGGACCTTGGAGAAGCTGCTTACATATTAGGCATCAAGATCTATAGGGATAGATCGAGACGCCTCATAGGTCTTTCACAAAGCACATACCTTTATAAGATATTGAAGAAGTTCAATATGGATCAGTCCAAGAAAGGGTTCTTGCCTGTGTTGCATGGTGTAAGATTGAGCTTGGCTCAATGCCCGACCACGGCAGAAGATAAAGAAGAGATGAGTGTCATCCCCTATGCCTCAGCCATAGGATCTATTATGTATGCCATGCTGTGTACCAGACCAGATGTAAACCTTGCCGTAAGTTTGGTAGGAAGGTACCAAAGTAATCCCGGCAAGGAACACTGGACAGCGGTCAAGAATATCCTGAAGTACCTGAAAAGGACAAAGGACATGTTTCTCGTCTATGGAGGTGACGAAGAGCTCGTCGTAAAGGGTTACGTCGACGCTAGCTTCGACACAGATCTGGATGACTCTAAGTCACAAACCGGATACGTGTATATGTTGAATCGTGGAGCAGTAAGCTGGTGCAGTTGCAAGCAGAGCATCGTGGCGGGATCTACATGTGAAGCAGAGTACATGGCAGCCTCGGAGGCAGCGCATGAAGCAATATGGATGAAGGAGTTCATCACCGACCTAGGAGTCATACCCAATGCGTCAGGGCCAATCACTCTCTTCTGTGACAAAACTGGAGCTATTGCCCTTGCCAAGGAGCCCAGGTTTCACAAGAAGACCAGGCACATCAAGCGTCGTTTCAACTCCATCTGTGAAACTGTTCAAGATGGAGACATAGATATTTGCAAAGTACATACGGATCTGAATGTCGCAGATCCGTTGACTAAACCTCTTCCGCGGGCAAAACATGATCAACACCAAAATTCCATGGGTGTTCGATTCATCACAATGTAACTAGATGATTGACTCTAGTGCAAGTGGGAGACTGTTGGAAATATGCCCTAGAGGCAATAATAAAATGGTTATTATTATATTTCTTTGTTCATGATAATTGTCTGTTATTCATGCTATAATTGTGCTATCCGAAAATCGTAATACACGTGTGAATACATAGACCACAACATGTCCCTAGTGAGCCTCTAGTTGACTAGCTCGTTAATCAACAGATAGTCATGGTTTCCTGACTATGGGCATTGGATGTCATTGATAATGGGATCACATCATTAGGAGAATGATGTGATGGACAAGACCCAATCCTTAGCATAGCTCAAAGATCGTGTAGTTTGTTTAGCTAGAGCTTTTCCAAATGTCAAGTATCATTTCCTTAGACCATGAGATTGTGCAACTCTCGGATACCGTAGGAGTGCTTTGGGTGTGCCAAACGTCACAACGTAACTGGGTGACTATTAAGGTGCACTACGGGTATCTCCGAAAGTGTCTGTTGGGTTGGCACGAATCGAGACTGGGATTTGTCACTCCGTGTGACGGAGAGGTATCTCTAGGCCCACTCAGTAATGCATCATCATAATGAGCTCAATGTGACCAAGTGTCTGGTCAAGGGATCATGCATTACGGTACGAGTAAAGTGACTTGCCGGTAATGAGATTAAACGAGGTATTGGGATACCGACGATCGAATCTCGGGCATGTAACGTACCGATTGACAAAGGGAATTGTATATGGGATTACTTGAGTCCTCGACATCATGGTTCATCCGATGAGATCATCGAGGAGCATGTGGGAGCCAACATGGGTATCCAGATCCCGCTATTGGTTATTGACCGGAGAGGCGTCTCAATCATGTCTCCATGTCTCCCGAACCCGTAGGGTCTACACACTTAAGGTTCGGTGACGCTAGGGTTGTAAAGATATTAGTATGCAGCAAACCGAAAGTTGTTCGGAGTCCCAGATGAGATCCTGGACGTCACGAGGAGTTCCGGAATGGTCTGGAGGTAAAGAATTATATATGAGATGTCGAGTTTCGACCATCGGGAAAGTTTCGGGGTTCACCGGTATTGTACCGGGACCACCGGAAGGGTCCCGGGGGTCCACCGGGTGGGGCCACCCATCCCGGAGGGCCCCATGGGCTGAAGTGGGAGGGGAACCAGCCCTTGGTGGGCTGGTGCACCCCTCTTGGGCCTCCCTCTGTGCCTAGGGTTGGGAACCCTAGGGGAGGGGGCGCCTCCACTTGCCTTGGGGGGCAAGTTTCCCCCCTTGGCCGCCGCCCCCCCTAGGAGATCCCATCTCCTAGGGCCGGCGCCCCCCCTGGGGTCCCTATATAAAGAGGGGGGTGGGAGGGCAGCCACACCCTGACACCTGGAGCCTCCCTCCCCCCTTGCTACACCTCTCCCTCCCGCAAGCGCTTGGCGAAGCCCTGCCGGAATCCTGCTGCATCCACCACCACGACGTCGTGCTGCTGGATCTTCATCAACCTCTCCTTCCCCCTTGCTGGATCAAGAAGGAGGAGACGTCACGCTGACCGTACGTGTGTTGAACGCGGAGGTGCTGTCCGTTCGGCGCTAGGATCTCCGGTGATTTGGATCACGACGAGTACGACTCCCTCAACCCTGTTCTCTTGAACGCTTCCGCTCGCGATCTACAAGGGTATGTAGATGCACTCCTCTCTCTTGTTGCTAGATGAACTCATAGATTGATCTTGGTGAACGTAGGAGAAATTTTATTTTATGCAATGTTCCCCAACACCTGCAACGATGTAACGTTTGAAAGAAAAGTAACCAGCATAGGAGAGTGATCAGAAAGCATACGACTCGAGGGAGGGTTGGCTAATCAAATTAGAATGAAGATTCCGCTCTATATGATAAATGTTGGTTGACTTTGATATGAAGTGTTGATTGTGTTTTCTATTCGTTCAGACCCCGATAGTGCTTCTCGTTGTGACTGAAGGAAGGTTCATTCTGTGCAAGATATATGCTAGTTTACAAGCATGAGACCCTCCTTTCGGGCTGGTAGACAGAGGCCTCAGTTCCAATGAAATGGGGAGCAAAAAGAGGTCTTGTCATACCATACAGATGAAATGAATGAAAGATATTCCTGCTGTTTCTGTGCCTATTAGTACTTCGCTCTGACCACATCAAGAGGAGTAGTTTGTTTTTCTTTTAGAAAGCGAGCCCAAGGAAATATATAGGAGAACATAGCTTGTTTTGTAGTAAGTAAATTCAAAGGCTCAAATCGTCTATATCAATGCAAGTATAGCTGGATGGAGTGACTCGTGCTTTCAAACCATAAACTAATGCCGCCTCTCGGGAGCGCGTGTTACTATTCCATTCTCTGGAGCACAATCCAACGGAAAAAAGTATGTTTCCAACCTACACCTTTAGTTGTTCTAGCTCGTGAGGAAGACGACTATGGAATTCAGATTTCCTTTCTCTCGAAGAAAGCTAGTCCTTAATTAATGATAGGGAAGGAAGGCATTGCTCTTAGGCTTGTGAGTCTTTTTATCATATGGATGGGTTGTACAACCCTTACATGGTCTCTTGGCATGAAATTTGGTACTTTTCGTCTATGGCGAGATGGAAGTTATCTGCAAAGAATGCCAACTTAGGACCGTCAAAGTGGAAATCGTATCAACCCACCGAAACTGCTCTTTGGAATGGAATGCATAGTATTGTGCATTGGAATGGAAAAGTCGAATAATCAAGACATGGATCTAGTATCAACATGACCCAACTTCCATTCTCATGACCCAACTTATTCAATCACTTCCATTATCTTTCTATTGCTACAAATCGACAACAAAAAACATCCCTCGAATTCCTGTTCGATAGGAAAAAATAGCTCTTCAACCAGAAATAGCAAGCAACATGTTTTTCTTCTCGCTTCCGGGCACACACCCTATCGGGTGACGCCACTGACAAACACCCTACAGGGGAACGCAACACTTCCTATAACAGAAAAAGCAATATCTGAAATCTTTAGGCAACTAAAAAAGAAGTATACTAATAGATATGTGTTGAAAAGGGATGGTCAATAACAAGATGAACCCAATGCCCAATCTTCCCAATAGTATTCCTTAACTCTTGAATTGATACACTTGTTCATGGCATCTATTCTCTATCTTCACTTTTCACCTTCTCATCCTTAACCTTAGTGATCTGTTTCTCCTAGACATCCTTCTGCGTACAAAAACAGAAGAAGAAGCACGGGCATAAATCAATAGAATAGTTTAGTTTCAGAAGTCTTTTTGGATTGGCATATCAATCATGATTTATAGGGAAATAGTTAGAATATGAAAGCTCTGTTAGTTACTAATGTTTGGGTTTTTGTTTACGGCAATAGTAGGTTTCTTCCTTGTCATATTTAGAATATAAGCATCAGTTACATTTGACGTCCAGCCTTTTTATAGAAGAGAAAGGAAGGTTAAGGGCAAGGGCGCTGCATAATAGATAAAAAAAACTTGCTCTTTGAGGGAAATTTTTTCCAACTAGACTGATAAATGAGAAAAAGTACCAGTTGTACCAAGAACCAAAGGCGCCAGCTTTCATTGATATATATACCGTATATTTTAGCTGAAAAATCTATGGATAAGAACCGACTCTGGGAGGAGGGGTGGTGCGACAGAGCAATGAAAAGCTGGGATCTTTCCTTATCTTCGATCGTGACGCTTTTTCCTTTTGTATGAGAAAGCGCTACAAAACATCCTTCTCGCGGGTTATCTTCTACTCAAGCAAGCTCTCTCCTATTATTCATCCACCAACTAGCAGGAACGTAGGAGCACAAGAGGGTCATCATCTTCTGAAACGATTGGCTTTCGATCTGCTTTCCAAGAGGTGGTTTCTGACATGACCAGAAAGAGTGGAATTCTTGTTAGGATTGGCATGTCAAGTTGCTTTCTCGGACCCTAACATAAACCACCTTATCCTCACTCAGATTGTTCTTTTGGACTGAGCAGAAGCACGACCTCTATCTGACGTTTTCTCTATCCCTTCTAATCTCTCAATGGCATTTCCATCTCTCGATTCAATCAATCAAGTAAGTCCGGATGACACTTGTCTCTATTTAGTGTTTCCCATTCAGCCATTACTTGCATCTCAAGTTCTTTGTACCCTTTTTAGTGCCATGCACACTGAGGTTTATGGCATGACCGAATCTTTTGACAATATCGCTTATTACGTTAATTTCTTCATCTTGATGTACTCAATCCATTCAAATTCCATAATTCCAATGCTATAATCCCTATATTAAGATGAAGTAAGAAAGCATCAGTCCTCTTATTTTCTGTCTTCTATGAAAGAATGTAGCTCGCTCTTTCAACCCGGGGCCCCCTCTGGGAACTGTTTGAGTTTTAGCATCGACCCCATTTCCTTTTGATCGTATTACGTTGACTCGCTGCAAAACATTTCGCTTTCTGCGCCACGCTCGTACGTGGTTTACACTCCTAGCCTTTCATATGACTTTGCCATCGGGCAATTGTTTGTTTTCAACTGGACTGGATTCCAAACCAAGAAAGATAGGCAACTTTCACTTGAAAGAAAGGAGCTTCAGAACTCTTGTATTCCACTGAATAAGAATAAGAATAAGAATAAGATCAAGAAGGGGCTATCTTTGTGAAGAGACCGGCACCAGAAAGTAGATCATATGGCATTTCTTTCGCCAAAATCAAGTAAAGCCCCGACCCAAGAAATGCAGCAAAGCAAGTCTTCTTTGGTTTGGAGCTAAATTCCCAGATGTATAGGCTTGATCGAGTGCCTTACCTGAAATCGACGATATAAAGTGGGCTCTTTAGCTTGCTCCGACAGAGGTCTCCTTCTCCCTTAGCAGCGAGACCAGTCCCTACCTCTTTTCAATCAATCTTTCATACCGTATCCTTTTCTATGCCTAAAACAAGTTCATGTCTCTCATCTCTGAAGTCGGACCTTATTGAAAAGTAGTACGCTTTCTTTCGTGGTGTTCAGGATCCCATGCTTTGTAGTTCACGCATGGCTTTCTCTAACGAAGTAATGCCGAATTAAAGACCTTAAACCGATGGCGAAAAACGAAAAAAGAGAAAGAGCTTACAAACTTCTCTGAACCAGGTAGCCAGCGGAGCCCTTATTCATGGGTTAGGGACTAGCATTGAACAAAGTTGATGACATCCGAAGAAAAAGTGAAAGGGCAAGTAAATAATCTAAACATGCGGGTAAGCAGCAAAAAAAGAATAAAAGTAACGCGCCCTACCTGTTAGTAAAGTAAGGCCTTCCAGAGCCTATCTAACATAGACATACACGCAGATGAGGACACAGAAATAAATGGACGTTGATCCGGTACTGAAATTGCATAGCAAAAAATGCAATATGTTCATACTTGATGAAACGCACATCATCCAATTCATAATTTAAGAACAAGAGAACGAGATACTTTTTTGACATCCGTAACTACATTCTCACATTTCTTTTTTGATCTCATGACTTTTTATGCGATCGGAAAACAAATGAGATCAGAAAGGCCATCATTGGGGCAAACAATGCAATAGCTTCGGTGAGAGCAAAGCCCAAAATGGCATAACCAAATGATTGTTTAGCCAATGATGGATTTCGCGCCACGGAATGAATCAAAGAACTGAGGACGTTTCCAATACCGACAGCAGCTCCGGCTAAAGCAATTGTAGCAGCTTCGACACCTATTGATTTAGCACCTTCTAACATCTCGAGTCGAGAAAACACTTTTCTTGTCATGTTTTTCCTTCGCTGTTCTTTCTTGGATTTCTTGTTGATGATTCGAAGTACTTGGGCCTGCACCTCCATAATTTGCAAATATTGGTTATGCGGACCACTAGTTTGATACATATTATCACAATTTGCAAGGCTTGTCACATATTCAAGAAAATGAGTTGTGGATTGAAAATCATCAGGTATAGGTATAGGTAGGGGGTCCGTCAACCCTTGTGGGGCTGGGTGGGGTATCCTGAACTACTGGAGCAGCTCCCCTTGTGGCTGGGTAGACTCTCAGCAGCTTGGTTTACACATGGCACGAAAATCTATCTTTAATAATTATGTGCAAAAAGTCCAAAATAGCCTATTAGAGTTCAGTTGGCGAGAAAAGCCTTCTTCCTAGATCTACGAGTAAGGGGTTTTGATTAATTCACAGGTAAGGCAAAATGCTTTCTTTTAAAGAAGCATTTGGTTCCATCTTTCTTTCCTTAGTTAAGCCACCTTTTTCTAAGAAGGATTTTTGTAACCCTATACAGAGATGGTATTATGCTAGAAATTAAGTGTCATTTTTATATAATAATCTCCTTCCTCATTTATTTTGTCATTTCCCTTATAGTTGAGTCTATTCAGCTCAATTACCTTGATGATGATGATATCTATGCAAGTTTGTATTGTTATGTGAAAATTTTGATCATGAACTATTTCAGCAATTAAGACACCACTACAGGAATCAACTTATTTGCCGTCTGCCACGACAGACGGCAAAGACACCAAAAGCGGATGGCAAAGCTCTTTGCCGTCCGCCACCGACGGCAAAGCTGCCCGACAAAGAATATGACGATAAACAGGTTCTTTGCCGTCTTGAGGCCTGACGATATTGACGCGCACCATCTCGCCGCCGCGAGCGCGGTTCTTGGCGGTCGACAAAGAGGCAGAGACGTATGTGTCAGAGTGCGGGGGAATGAAACCTTGTGGGTTGGGGCTGGGGGACTGGGGTCCACCGGGTTCGGGCTTTGGGGTAAGGAGGACTTGCGTGAGGAGGGGTCGTGGGGGCGGCGGCGGCGAAAACGCCATTGCTCTGTCTCTTCTCACTCAAAAAGCCTGAGTCTCTCTCTCTACTATAATAGCGTCTTCATGAGACTCGTAATTGCATATCACACTTTTGAATACCCAAAATCATCGTACTTGCTTTTTTTCTTAATCTGGAGAGTTGGTGGTTGTACATCTGCCTCCATCGTATTCCTCCTTCGTTTGCTTTTTCTTCTCCCGTACGTCAATTTCTCTGTATAGGGTTACAAAAATCCTTCTTAGAAAAAGGTGGCTTAAAATTACTTAGGGTGTTTGCTGGTGGACCGTCAGGGTTTGGACCTCCGCTGAGCCCCACCCACCTCTTTGCCGTCTGCTAGCGGACGGCAACGAATCTTTGTCGTTCGCCAACGGACGGCAAAGAATTGACTCATGTCAATTAGGGTGTTTGCCGTCAGCCCTTTCTTTGTCGACGGCAAACATCTGACTGATGACGAATTTTCTGTTTCCAATAGTGCATTAGCAATAAGGTGCCCAAAAATTAAAGATATTGCATATCATAGATTTGACCCAATAAGCACGCAAGGATAAAAATGTGGTCTATGAAGAAGAACTTTACATCAAAAAATGTCAACAGAGGTCACACATCAGGCAGGCCGGTATCCTCGGCGCCACATGGATCAGCGCCAACATTGTACTCCCTCCGTTTAAAATTACTCGTCGATGAAATGGATGTATTTAGAACTAAAATACATCTAAATATATTCATACATGCGACAAGTAATTCGAAACGGAGGAAGTATTTGCAGGAATCGCGCATATTCAACCAACGCAGTCCCACCATGTGGTTCCGAATCTAGGCCTTGAATCGTTGTCGCATAGTCCATTACGTCGTGCAGTGGAACAGATGAAGGAATCCCGGTAGGAACGACCATCCACCAGTTTGATTCTTCAACACGTGGACAAACTATGTCTAGAAGAGGCGAATTTGCATGGTTAATGAGAATGAGCCTAAACAACCGCACACCAAGAAGATGGCCATTTTGTGAATGGAAAAAAGTACCGGTCACACACTGAGTGGTTTGGAGAACTGTTCACGTCAATAATCATGTTTTTACACTTTGACGCGTCCTCATAACAATAGAACACCTTCTGATTGGATGCATACAGGAACTTAACTACCATGCTTAGTGGCAAACAAGGTTTTACAAACGCGTTGTTAACGACCTAACAAACGTGCGCGCGCTAGGTGTATGATTATCCTGTCCTTGACAATCAAGGATCTTCGTACCTGAAGAACTTTGCACTGGTGGCCCTAGCTGCTGTACAAGTGCTACTACATGTAGCTCGTTCTGTGAGAAACCAGAGTGTTTTTTAGATTCAGTGGTTGTGAATCTTGCACTCTGTTATCTTGTGATGAATTTAAAATTTGGAGAACGAACAATGATTAGTGCATGAAAGTAACTGTCAGGACAAATCGTACAAAACATACATCGTCTGGATCTAATTCAAAGCTGAATGGCTACATACAAATATGTTAATTGTCAGCACAAGCTTATCGTGGCATTTGAGACCAACAAATGACCCCTTGATTGCTTCAAGCGACTCGCTAGCTACTAATGATTGGTCCCATTTGATCCTCACTAACTCGTAAAGCATCAAATTCCTCTGTCATACTAGGTTTTCCTGCGTGAGAAAACAACCACATTAGAAAGTTTGTTAAAACCCCGGTGCATTTGTTCCAGTGAGTGATCTGATGGAGAATTGACCTCGTTTAGTGGTGTTTGCAATTTATCGCTGACAAAGTTTCTTGCAAAGAATGTCGCACACAGGTCGGTATGATCCCTGAGAATGATAATGCAGAAGTAGTTAGAACAAAGAAACTTTGTATCTATAGCTGATGCAATCAGAAGGTTAAGTTCTCAATTTTCTCCATCATTACGATTGGAGAAGTCGTGGCCTAGTCGCTAGATTGGAAATGCCAAGAACTGAATAAGTTGCTCAGGCAATTGAAAAGAGCAGCATGAAGTTTGTTGGATACAAATTCATGCATATGAATTACTAACAATAAAAGGAAGCATGCTCTTGATAACAATGGAAATTTCCAGCTTTTAAATAGTATAGGAGCCATTGTTGTAGTAAATCACGAAGAACTACACATGCATCATGAACCAAGAATTTGACAAAAATACATGGTACTCGCATCATGTTGATATTTGTACATTTTCAATTTGTAACTGACCATTTGGGAACTGAGGAATTTGTTGCAGTGGCGTGAACAAGGGAGAGTTGGGGTGCTGACTTTCCCAGAAGTCATCATTCATCACAGGCGTGGTGCTCCCAATGTCCACGTCCTCTTCTTCTTCATCCATTTCTTTAACGCCTGCCTCTTCAGCCGTGAACTGAGGCATGAGCGATGATACCAGAGGGGTTGAAGTGATAGTGTCCTCTTCAATTTCATCATCCATCTGCTCTGTCGAAGCAGCAGAAGGATTTTCTTCATCAGATTCACTTGGAATCACATAATCTTCACCAAAAGGAATGATTTTCTTTGATGGCATGCTTGAAAGAGGAACAACATCAATTGGATTTTCAAATGAGCTGGTCAAAGTCTTCGCCTTCTTGGGAGCAGAAGACTCTGAGGAAGAAGATGCTTTCCTTTTCTTCAGTGCAGCTCGCTCCGCAGCCTTGGTTTTCTTTACTTCTAATGCAGAAGGAAGAATTGGACTTGGTGTTGGCGTTGGTGCAGGAGGAGCAACGGAGATTGGTGCAATTTCTTCAGGCACAACTAATGCAGTTGTCCTGACTTGTTCAGTTTCCATAGGCGCAGCTTCAGATGGTTCAGCTGGCCTGACTTATTTTTCAGGCGCAACACTAGAGGTTGCCCTGTCAATTTCTTCAGCGGCTGGAATAGCTTCATCACCCTGGTGCTTTTAGTTTCATTAGCAGCCTGATCTTCATCAGCGGTGCTGGCATGTTCTTCAGTTGGCTGTGCAGATGCTTCAGCCTGAGGAATTTCAATGTGCGTTGGAGCAGCAACATTGGGTGTAAATCCCTTCGCTATTTTGATGAATCTGACTTTGGCTCCCAGCCATTCTCCTTGTAGGCGTCAAATTCATCATTGAGCTTCTTGATCTCAGATTGCAGAGCGATAGGTTGTTCAGGCGATAGTGTAAGAACGGTATCCTTTAGAAAACGCTATTTCTTGTACTGGGCTTTCTTCACAGACCTGGCTTTCTCAAATTTCCATTTCTCTTCAGAGATGAAAGCCGTCAACATGTGACTTTGACCAGGTGTGAGGTTTAACTCTGGCAAGGGAGTGTTTGGGTCCTTGTGCCAGAGGTCAATGAAGTCCAGGATCTTCTTCAGATCCAAAATGAGGGGCACAACACTGCCCTTGGCTCTAGCAGCCCTTTGCTGTCTGTCTTTGATGAGTTCTGCTAATTCTTCATCATCAGCTTCATCATCATCTGACGGTACTTGGAAGGCAACTTGCTTCTTGTGAGGACTTGGTCTAGTGCCTCGTCCAATAGTGGCTTTGGTCTTCAGCAAAGTGGGGCCAGTTGAAGACAGAGGAAGAGCTGAAGAACTTGCAGATGCTCCTGAGGCAATTGAGATGCCTGTGGCCCTTTGGCAAGAGGCGAGATGCACAGGTGCCGAGGACTTTGCCGGAGGAGCTGAGGGTTTTGCAACCTGAGGAACTGGAGCAGCTTGAGGAACAGGCCATGAGGGCACAGATGAGATTGGCCGTGAGGGCATTGCTGAGGAATGTGGTTTCTGAGCAGGCTTCTTAGGCATAGCCTTCTTGCTAGTGGAGGCCTCAGCAGCGGCAGCAACTGAGTCTTCATTGAATTTCCTCACTGCTTCTTTGGCCTGTTTGGCCAACTTGGCTTGCCACTTGGCCCATTCATCAGCATAATCCTCACCGCGCTTGATGCTAGTGGGATCAACAAGTTGGCCAGGTGCCAAGGGAGGTCTTGGGCAAGGAGGGTTTAGAGCGAATTTCTTCATGTACTTTGGAGTAACATATATGTATTCCCTCCATTCCCGTGCCCATCTTCGCTCAATTTTCTGAATGCGCACCTTGCGCTCATTCTTCGTTTCCTTTCCATGAGTTGCCTCATCTGCTGTGCAATACCCTGCATATATGTCATCAGGGATCTCAAAAGTAGTGTTGACTTCCAGTTTCTTCCCTCCCTTCTGAGGTCTCTTGCCATCTGCCCTTTTCTTCAGTTGAGGTTTTTGAACTATTGAGTTCTCTGAAGAAGTATGCAGCTTTTCTTCAAGGAATGCTGCAAATGATTAAGTTGATGAGAACCTAGTGATTCAGTGGCAGACATGTGTACCTATGAACAGAGTATAGGTGCGAAGCATTTGGAGAGGTCATATGCGTTCTCAGAAGTTTTTTTTGCAAAATGGAACAAGTTTGAGGAATTTTGACCAGATATGTCTTGAAGAATTTCACTAAGCATTCTTTGACATAGGTTCCAGAGTTGTATGGATTGTGAAATTCACAAAATTGAGGAATCTTGAGGAAAAACGTCACTTAGTGAAACAAATCAAGAACTAATGATTGTGTGAGGTGTTTAGAGTGTGGAAGTTGAAGAATAAACACCTTTCGAAGATTTTATGGAAATCATCAGAATCAACAAAGGTAGTAAAAGTAACTTTTAGTTACCCTTGACGAAGAACACGGCGAACTGAGAGTGTATATTGGATGTTCTTTAGTCCAGATCTTCCACGCCCAGAGGAAGACAGCTACGGCGGCGACGGAGTGAAGATATCCGCGGCTGGCGCGAGTACAACGACGACGAGGTCGAGGCAGTGAAGCTCTTCCTCACCGGCGATGATGAAGGTAGCGGCAGCACTAGGGCTTGAGAGCTCGAGCGAGGGGAGTGAGATCGAGTGGAGTAAATACAGTCTGAGGAGGGCGAGGGGTATTTATAGCCGAGGTGAAAAACCGCTCACCCGAGGAAAATAGACGAACGTGCCCTTGACCCTTCTCATCCTAGCGACATGTGTCACCCACGTACAGTGTGATGGAGATCGTGGGTGAATAGATAAATCTTATCGTGGGATGAGGATCGGTTTGAGCGACAAAAGCCGAAAAATTCAGATAAGAAATTTTTTAAATATTTCATTCGCAAATTCTTCAGCTGACAAGGACACAGTTAAGATTTTGAACGGGTTTCAAATAGAACGCACATGAAGAATTTGTGAACATACTGGGTTGAGTTTAGCATAAATGGGAAAGGGTCCGATCACATTCATTTAGCAGAAAAGAACATCTTGAAGAATTAGCAATAAGTGAATGCTGTAGAGGACATAAAAACTCAAGTATATATATAGCCAATGAAGAACAACGACGGAAAGAGTGAAGACAGTGCAAAGTTGAAGAAATTGAACAACTGAGGAATTTCAAAAATGACGAAAAACTCAAATTGAAGATTTTCAACTTTGGTTGGTGGCGTAACCCACCGTATAAGAATGATGATTTCACACACCGCGTACAATTGACGTAGGGTTCTGAGAATCAAATTCTTCATTAATTTCTTCACACTTAGAGGGGTAGTCTTCATTGATTGAAGAAAAACGTTACTACGTGTATTGTACATCTAAGTCATCAAGTTTGCATAAGTGTTAGGATGTGTGTCCTTTTCAAAGAACATTCGAAGATTTTAAGATATTTAGCTCACACCGCAACTTGCTAAATCTCTTCTCATCCAAGGGCTTTGTGAAGATATCGGCCAGCTGGTCTTCAGTATTTGCATGGTCGATGGAGATATCACCCTTCAACACATGGTCACGAAGAAAATGATGACGAATCTGGATGTGCTTTGTCTTCGAGTGTTGAACTGGGTTATGAGCAATCTTGATAGCACTCTCATTGTCGCAGTAGAGTGGTACATTCTTCACATTGATGCCATAGTCCTTGAGGGTTTGCTTCATCCATAGCAATTGAGCACAACAAGATCCAGCAGCAATGTACTCAGCTTCAGCAGTAGAGAGTGATACGAAGTTTTGCTTCTTCAAGGACCAACATACCAAGGATCATCCAAGGAAATGACATATGTCTGACATTGACTTGTGGTCCACCCGATCACCAGCATAGTCAGAGTAGGAATATCCAATGAGATCAAAGGAAGAGCCCTTGGGATAGCATAATCCAAGTGTTGGAGTGTGAGCTAGATATCGAAGAATATGCTTCACAGCCTTATGGTGTGATTTCCTTCGGTGTAGCTTAAAGTCGGGCACACATGCAAACACTAAGCATAATATCCGGCCTAGATGCACATAGGTACAGTAAAGAGACAATCATGGAGCGGTATACCTTTTGGTCGAAGTCTTTACCATTTTCATCAATGCATAGATGGCCATTTGTTGGCATAGGCATTTTGATGCCTTTGCAATCTTGCATGCCGTATTTTCTCAACACATCCTTGAGGTATTTCTCCTGAGATATGAATATGCCATTGTGTTGTTGATGAATTTGAAGACCTAAGAAGAATTTCAACTCTCCCATCATAGAAATTTGATATTCTTCACTCATCATATAGTTAAATTCGTTACTGTAACATTGGTTAGTATAGCCAAAGATAATATCATCAACATATATTTGACACACGAATAATTGATCATCATATGCTTTGGTGAAAAGAGTTGGGTCAAGTGAACCGGGTTTGAAGCCTTTCTTCATGAGGAATTCCTTCAATGTGTCATACCATGCCCGAGGTGCTTGCTTGAGGCCATAGAGAGCCTTGCTGAGTCTATAGACGTGATCTGGAAATTTTGGATCCTCAAAACCTGGTGGTTGAGCAACATATACTTCTTCCTCAAGCTTACCATTGAGGAATGCAACTTTCACATCCATTTGATGTAAGATGATATTATGATGGTTAGCGTAAGCAAGAAATATGCGAATAGCTTCAAGTCTAGCAACAGGTGCAAAAGTTTCATCGAAATCAATTCCTTCAACCTGTGTGTAGCCTTGAGCTACAAGACGATTAGGTTTGTCTAGAGACCTGACCTAACATAAGAGATTAGTTCTTTTTCTTCACCACCCACATATGGAGGGGTGGCAAAGAGTTCATCATTCTGTGAGCTCCATAATAAAAAGATGGCATTGAAGCCAGTGCACTTCGTTTCACAGAAGAGTGATTAGGATAAGCATATGAATAAGCAGAGAAATTCTTCGAAGACTTATGAACAAAATGGTTTGAAGAATAATGCACATATTCATAGCCTTTAGACTTTCCCTGCGAAACATAAGTGTTAGCACAATGATGTTCATATGAGGATTTTGATCCACGTGAGTAATTTGATCCAGGTGAAGAATTTGGTCCATATGAAGAATTTGATCTGGGGTTCCTTTTCTTCATTGGTGGTGTCCTGATGACATTCACCTGAAGATTTTCAAGGCACCTTTTGAGAACCCAGATTTTCTTCATAGGAGGACCATTCCTGCAGTTAGTACCAACATATCAAGCAAATACCTCACCATTCTAATTCTTGAACAATTTATAGTGAGAGTCAAATGACTCATCAGAGGAATATGAAGAATCACAAGTAAAGCCAGATAGAGTGCATGGATTTACAAGAGCTCCTTTCGCAGCAACCCATGAGATTTTGGGATACTGCTCAGGTTTCAAGTAGGTCCCATCAACATTGAGTTTCCTCTCAAAGATAATACCCTCTTTCCTAGGGTTCCTGTTCAAGGTCTGCTTTCTAAGCACATCACAAAGAGTCTGATGCCCTTTGAGGCTTTTGTATATGCCTGTCACATACAATTCCTTCACCCCTGCATTATCATCAGTGATACTTGTGGTATCCTCAGATGAGGAATTTGAGACCATAGAGATAGTTGAAGAATTTGCAGCAATAGAAGCATTTGAAAATTTAGGTGAAGAGTTTGTGGATTCACCGTCAATGCATTTCAGGCATGGTGGAATAAATTCTTCCTGAGCGGAACTAATCTGTTGAGTAAGTAATGAATCGTTTTCCTTCTGAAGATCCTCATAACTCACTTTTAACTTCTCGAGATCTTGCTTTCTTTGAAGAAATTCATAAGAAATCTTCTCATGATCAGTTAAGAGAGTGTTATGATGATTTTGAAGGTTGTCAAACGTAGACTGAAGTCTCTGAAGATTATTAGTCAGAGTCTTAGTTTGATTCAATTCCTCACCCAACAGGTCATCGCTTTTGTCTAGTAGATTTTGAATCTTTTCCAAAGCCTTCTGTTGTTTAACAGCAATTTTAGCAAGTTTGGAATAGCTAGGCTTGAGATTGTCATCAGATTCATCCTCACTAGAGTCAGAGGGGGAATGTTTGAGTACCTTGTCACCTTTTGTCATGAAGCAGTAGGTGGGTGCATAGTCATCGACACTCTTGTCAGCAGAGTTGGGAAAGTCATTTTCTTCAGTGTTGAAGATGGACTTGCTGACGTAAGCAGTAGCAAGGGCTAAGCTCGCCACACTAGAGTCTGATTCCTTAGATTCCTCCTCTTCCACATTATCCTCAGATTCAGCTTAAGAGTCCATTTCCTTGCCAATGAATGTCCGGGCCTTCTTGGAACTGCCCTTCTTGTGAGATGAAGACTTTGAAGATTTTGATGATGAAGACTTTGAAGATTTCTTTTTTTTCTTTGAGTCATCAGAATCGTCATCTTTGTACTTCTTCTTCTTTGATTCCTTTTCCCATATAGGACAATCATACATGTAGTGACCAGGTTTCTTGCATTTGTGGCAAGTTCTCTTTTTGTAGTCACGAGACGAGGAATCATCACTCCTTGAAGACTTTCCAAAGTGACCGCAACGAGATAACTTCTGAAATTTCTTCACGAGCATTGCTAGGTCCTGGCTCAGTTCTTCAGGATCACCAAGGCTGCTACCAGAATCTTCACCTTCAGATTCAGATACTGCCTTGGCCTTCAGTGCATGTGATCTTCCATAGCTCGGTCCATAGAGGTTTTCAAAGCACTCACTCTGTCATACTGTCCTTTGCTCAGATGGCCACATATGATATTCTTCGCTTGAGAATCGAGTTGCTTGAATCTCTTCACATCAGCAGCATTCACAGACAGAGTGACTGAGGGTACACCGTTTTCCACAACATACCAGAGATCGTTATCAATTGCCTCAAGATGCATGCGCATCTTGTTCTTCTAGTAGGGGTAGTCCGTTCAATCAAAGGTAGGACACCCAGCGGAGACCTTGATCATACCTGTAGTTGACTTAACTAAAACTTCAGGCGGTTAAACCAAAATCACACAGAACAAGAGAGTTCCTTGCTCTGATACCAATTGAAAGTGCGTTAAGTCGACTAGAGAGGGGGGGGGGGTGAATAGGCGATTTTTACAATTTCGTCACCAAGGAATTTCAGGGTGAGGAAATTCCTAAGTCACGAACAACTAGCAGCGGAATAAGTACTCATGTATAAGCAGAACAGAGCAATAGTAGAGTCATCATGATGAAATGAAAAACAAACACAGAGTATAGAAAGCGTAAACACATGATAAGCAGGCTGAAGAGAATGTGACTGAAGAAATTGGATTGAGGAAATAGAGAAAGTCTTCAAACAGAAATGATCAGGTTCATCGACACATGAATGAGGAAATGAAAGGGTTGAGGAAATAGAACCAGTAGGCTTGGTAAAGACAATGATTTGGTAGACCAGTTCCAACTGTTGTGACAGTTGTATGTCTGGTTGGAGCGGCTGAGTATTTAAACTCGAGGACACACAGTCCCGGACACACAGTCCTCATTGTATTCTGCATGAGCTAAGATAACACAGACCTCACCTAACACTCGAGGTAAGTCTTCATAGGTGACTTCCAAACCTTCACATACTTGGTCACTCGGCAATCCACAATTCCTCTTGGATGTGGAGACCATGACGCCTAACCGTCTGGAGGATGCACAGTCCTTAAAGGTAACAAGCATCGGTTCCACACAGGAACAATCTCTTCAGTGATGCTCAATCACTTTTGGGTTTGTAGGTGTTTGGGTTTGGGTTTTGGGTTTTCCTCACTTGATGATTTTCGCTCAAAGTCCTCGGACGATGGGATGCTCTCAATTGACAAGTGTCAGTTTCCCTCGGAGCAGCCAACTAGCTAGTGGTTGAAGGGGACGGCTATTTATAGCCTAGGGAGCAGCCCAACATGATAAGACATAAATGCCCTTCAATGATATGACCGTTAGGTGGTAGGATATTTTGGACAGCTGGCGTGTAGCACAACAACGGTTGGATTTGACGTTCGAATTCCTCAGGGCTATCATGTTCCTCACTATATAGGCAATCCGCACTGGCGAATTCCTAACTCCTCAGTCAGAACAAATTCCTCAGAGACCAGAAGATCTTTGTCTCTATCACTGAAGAAATTGACTGGACTGATATGAGGTTCCAATGGCTTCACTTGAAAGGATTGGGTAGGTGTAGGATGTTGAGATGAGCATCACTTGGAAATCAATTTCCTTAGTATTACCTCGACCCCCTTTAACAGTACGGTGTTTCCTATGACTCAAGAAAGAGAAATGAAACTAAGAAAACAAAAGTCTTCATGCTTCATAATCCTCGCATGAATATCCAAGCCTTCAAGGTCACACCAATTTCTTCATTTTCAAAGTCTTCAGGAGAACCAAAGTCTTCAGCTGAAGACATTCATTTTTAGGGGTCGACATTCATTGTAAATATCAAACTCCTCATCGACTTAGAGAGCCTGTGTACACTCACGAACATATCAGTCCCTTAACCTATAAGTCTTCAATACACCAAAACCACTAAGGGGCACTAGATGCACTTAAAATGATGTGCTCGAAAAGCAGATCTTGAACAGGAACCCTAGGAAAGAGGGTATTGCCTTTGAGAGGAAACTCAATGATGATGGGACCTACTGGAAACCTGAGCAGTACCCCAAAACCTCATGGGTTGTTGCAAAAGGACCTCATGTAGATCCATGCACTTTATCTGGTTTTACTTGTGAATCTTCATATTCCTCTGATGAGTCATTTGACTCCAACTATAAACTGTTCAAGAATCAGAATGGTGAAGTATTTGCTCAATATGTTGGAACCAACTGCAGGAACGGTCCCCCTATGAAGAAAATCTGGGTTCCGAAAAGGTGCCTTGAAAATCTTCAAGTGAATGTCTCATGACATATGAATAATAGGATCCAAGTCCTCTTATGGACCAAATTCTTCATCTGGATCAAATTCCTTGCGTGGATCCAAATCCTCATATGAACATCATTGTGCTAACACTTCTATTTCGCAGGAAAAGTCCAAAGGCTATGAATATATGCATTATTCTTCAAACCATTATGTTCATAAGTCCTCGAAGAATTTCTCTACTTATTCATATGCTTATCCTAACCCCTCTTCTGTGAAACAAAGTGCACTGGCTTCTATGCCATATTTTTCTTATGGAGCTTGCAGAATGATGAACTCTTTTCTACCCCTCCAGATGTGGGTGGTGAAGAAAAAGAACTAATATCTTATGCAGGGTTAGGTCTCCAGACAAACTTATTTGTTTGAAGAATTTGCTGGAGACCTGAATATGCTTGAATGGACGCAAGCTAATCATGAAGAAATGAATTACTCATTTCTCACGTCCTCATATTGCTATATCTGTTACTGTTGATGAAATTGATATGATATTCTTCACTGATGAAGTATATGGGTTTGTAAGTAGTACTAATTCATTTGCATGATGAACAACCCAAAGCTACTGAGTGGGTACTCGGCAGTGGATGTAGAAATCACATGACCGGTGACAGGAACTTATTGATGGACACTGCTTTATCTCCATCTCATCTGAAGAATATCACCTATGCTGACAAAGGCAAAAGCATGGTATTGGGTCTAGGTAGGGTTGCAATCTCAAAGGATAGACACATGGACAAAGTCATGCTTGTCGAGTCCTTAGGATTCAACTTCATGTCTGTCTCAATGCTTTGTGATCTTGATATGGTTGTCGTCTTTGGCAAATATTGTTGCATTGTGCTAATGGAATCTAACAATTCCAAAGTATTCGAAGGCTTTAGGATAGGAGACTTGTATATTGTTGATTTCTTTGCAGGACCACAGCCTGCCACGTGTCTACTGGCAAAAGCTTCAGAAGGCTGGTTATGGCATCGACGACTTGGTCATGCTGGGATGAGGAACTTGCATAATTCGCGAAGAAGAAGCATGTCATTGGCATCGAGGGTGTCAAATTCCTCAAATATCATCTTTGTGGGGCTTGTATGGCTGGAAAGATCACCAAAGCCAAGCATCCTGCGAATACTATCATGACCACTTCTCGTCCCTTTGAATTACTTCACATGGATCTCTTTGGCCCTACTCATTATGCCACATTCACTAATTCTGCATCATTATATGGCTTTGTCATTGTTGATGGTTATTCTCGTTATACCTGGGTGCATATCATCACTTACAAAAATGAAGTGCAGGAAGTCTTCAAACAATTTTCCTCAAGAGCATCTATGAACTTCGGTGTGAAGATCAAGCATATCAGGAGTGATAATAGAACCGAGTTCAAGTATACTGGTCTCGATGAATATCTTGATATACTTGGTATTACTCATGAGTTATCTGCTCCCTATACTCCTCAGCAAAACAGCGTCGTGGAGCGCAAGGACACGACTCTTGTTGAGATAGCTTGCACTATGCTTGATGAATACAAGACTCCACATCGTTTCTGGCCAGATGCTATTGATACTGCATGCCACATCATCAACAGGGTATGTCTTCACAAATTCTTCAAAAATACCTCATATGAACTCCTCACTAACAAGAAACCCAATGTAAGTTATTTCAAAGTCTTCGGTGCTAAATGTTGGATTAGAGATCCTCACCACTACTCTAAATTTGCACCAAAAGCACATGAGGGTTTTATGCTTGGTTACGGAAATGACTTGCACACCTACAGAGTCTTCAACACCTATCATCACAAGGTTGTTGAAATTGTAGATGTGCGTTTCGATGAGACTAATGGCTCACAAAGAGAGCACCTACCTTCTATGCTAGATGAAATGTCACCTGAGGAATCCATCAAGTTCAAGGCTACTGAGGATGTCATCCCTACCGAAGAATCTGCTGAAGAAGTCCTTCCGGATCATGAAGAAAATCACGCAGGTGCTACTGAAGAAAATGGTCCCGAAGAAATTGTTGGCCCAAATCAAAGTCATCAACCTGCTCATCGTCGCGTTGCAAATGAAGTGCAGATTGAAAGAATCATCAACGACATCAACGCACCAGGTCTTCTCGAACGCTCAAAAGCTTCACATTTGTCTAACTTTTGTGGGCATTTTGCGTTTGTCTCTATCACAGAGCCCACCAAAGTTGATGAAGCATTCATGGAGCCTGAATGGATTCAAGCTATGCAAGATGAATTGCGTCAATTCGAGCTCAACAATGTGCGGGAGCTTGTCAAGCAACCAGACCCACGCAAGCACAATATCATCAGTACCAAATGGATCTACCGCAACAAGCAAGATGAAAATGGCCTTGTGGTGAGGAATAAGGCTCGTCTTGTAGCTCAAGGCTACACACATGTTGAAGGAATTGATTTCGATGAAACTTTTGCACCTGTTGCTAGACTTGAGGCTATTCACATATTGCTTGCTTATGCTAACCATCATAATATCATCTTACATCAAATGGATGTGAAAAGTGCATTCCTCAATGGTAAGCTTGAGGACAAAGTATATGTTGCTCAACCACCAGGTTTTGAGGATCCAAAACTTCCAGATCACGTCTACACACTCAACAAGGCCCTCTATGGCCTTAAGCAAGCACCTCGGGCGTGGTATGATACATTGAAGGAATTACACATGAAGAAAGGCTTCAAACCGGGTTCACTTGACCCAACTCTTTTCACCAAAGCATATGATGATGAATTATTCGTGTGCCAAATATATGTTGATGATATTATCTTTGGTTGTACTAACCAACGTTACAGTGAGGAATTTGCCTATATGATGAGTGAGGAATAACAAATGTCTATGATGGGAGAGTTGAAATTCTTCTTAGGTCTTGAAATTTGTCAACAACACAATGGCATATTCATATCCCAGGAGAAATACCTCAAGAATGTGTTGAGGAAATTCGGCATGCAAGATTGCAAATCCGTCAAAATCCCGATGCCCACAAATGGCCATCTATGCACCGATGAAAATGGTAAAGACTTCGATCAAAAGGTATACCGCTCCATGATTGGCTCTTTATTGTATCTATTTGCATCTAGGCCGGATATTATGTGTAGTGTTTGCATTTGTGCCCGATTTCAAGCTACACCGAAGGAATCACTCCATAAGGTTGTGAAGCATATTCTTCGATATCTGGCTCACACTCCAACACTTGGATTATGGTATACCAAGGGCTCTTATTTTGATCTCATTGGATATTCTGACTCTGACTATGCTGGTGATCGGGTGGATCGCAAGTCAACTTCAGGCACATGTCATTTCCTAAGACGATCCTTGGTATGTTGGTCCTCGAAGAAGCAGAACCGCGTATCACTCTCTACTGCTGAAGCTGAGTACATTGTTGCTGGATCTTGCTGTGCTCAGTTGCTATGGATGAAGCAAACCCTCAAGGACTATGGCATCAATATGAAGAATGTGCCACTCTACTGCGACAATGAGAGTGCTATCAAGAGTGCTCACAACCTAGTTCAGCACTTGAAGACAAAGCACATCCAGATTCATCATCATTTTCTTCGTGACCATGTGTTGGAGGGCGACGTCTACATCGACCACGCGAATACTGAAGATCAGCTGGCAGATATCTTCACAAATCCTTTGGATGGGAAGAGATTAAGCAAGTTGCGGCGTGAGCTAAATATCTTAGAATCTTTGAATGTTCTTTGAAAAGGAAACACATCCTAACACTTATGCAAAGTTGATGACTTAGATGTGAAACACACGAAGTAACCTTTTTCTTCAATCAATGAAGAGTAACCCTCTAAGTGTGAAGAAATTAACGAAGAATTTGATTCTCAGAACCCTAGGACAATTGTATGCGGTGTCTGAAATCATCATTCTTATACGGTGGGTTACGCCACCAACCAAAGTTAAAAATCTTCAATTTGAGTTTTGCAATTTCTTCAGATTTTCAAATTCTTCAAATTTGCAATTTCCTCACTCCTTCTGATCTTTTTCTTCATTGCTATATATATATTTGAGTTTTTCATGTCCTCTACAACATTCACTTATAGATAATTCTTCAAGTTGCTTTTTCATCTAAGTGAATGTGATCGGACCCGTTCTCCCTCTACGCTAAACTCCCTAGTCTGTTCACAAATTCTTCATGTGCGTTCTATTTGAAACCCATTCAAATTCTTCACTGTGTCCTTGATAGCTGTAGAATTTGCGAACGAAACATTAGAATTTTCGTATCTAATTTTTTGACTTTTGCCGCTCAAATCCTTCCGCATCCCACGACCGGATTAAACTACTCATCCACAATATCACACGATCTCCACCTCTCAGTACGTGGGTGACACATGTCGCTAGGATAGCAAGGGTCAGGGGAACGTTCGTCCAAATTCCTCGGTCGAACGGTTTTTCACTTCGGTTATAAATACCCCTCCCCTTCACCTGAGCTCATTTACTCCACTCGACCTCTCCTCCGCTCGAGCTCTCTGACCTAGCGCCGCCGCTAATCTCCATCATCAACGGTGAGGAAGAGCTTAGCTGCCTCGACCTCGTCGCCATCATACTTGCGCCGGCCGCAGAAACCTTCACCTCTGCCGCCGCCGTAGCTGTCTTCCTCCACCAAGTTAGGGCATGGAAGATCTAAACTGACAAACTTCCACAGTTCATCTCACAGTTTGTCGTGTTCTTTGTCAATGGTAAAAAAACTCGCTTTTTACTGCCCTTGTTGATTCTGATGATTTACACAAAATCTTCAAAAGGTGTTTATTCTTCAACTTTCATATCTTAAACACCACTGTCCTTCTGTTCTTGATCTATTTCTCTAAGATGTGTTTCAAGATTCCTCAATTGTGTGGATTTTTCAATCTATACAACTCTGGAACCTAAAGACAAGAACTCTCAGTGAAATTCCTCAAGACTCCCTTGGTCAAATTCCTCAAACTTGTTTCCTTTTAAAAACAAATTCTGAGAACGCATATGACCTCTCCAAATTCTTTGCACCTATACTATGTTCACATGTACACATGTCTACTGCTGAATCTCTAGGTTCTCATCCACTTAACTCATTTGCAGCGTTCCTTGAAGAAAAACTGCATACTTCTTCAGAGACATCCATTGTTCAGAATCCTCAGTTGAAGAATATGGCTGAAGAAAAGCGTCCTCAGAAGGGAGGTAAAAGGCCTGAAACTAACACTGCTTTTGAGATCCTTGAAGATATTTATGAATAATATTGTACTGCTGATGAGGCCACTCATGGAAAGGAGAACAAAAATTAGCGCAAGGTGCGCATTCAGCGGATTGAACGCAGATGGGCACAGGAATGGGGGGATGTCACTATGTCACTCCAAAGTACGCGAAGAAATTTGCTGTAAATCCTCCATGCCCAAGACCTCCTTTGGCTCCAGGCCAAGAAGCTGATCCTTCTAGCATCAGAAGAGGTGAGGAATTTCCCAAGGAATGGGCCAAGCGCCAAAGAAAATTGGCTAAGGTAGCAAAAGAGGCAGTGAAGAAATTCAATGAAGATTCTGCTACTGCTGAAGCCTCTGCTAGTCAGCCCAAGAAGGCCATGAAGAAGAAATCTGTTGTGAAGCCATCTTCTTCTGCAATGCCCTCACGGCCCAGCTCTTCAAAGCCCTCAGGGCCATCTGCTCAAGCAAAGCCCTCAGGTGCACCTGCAAAGTCCTCAACACCTGTGCACCTTGCCACATGCCAAAGGACTACAGTCTTCTCAATTTCTTCACGAGCTTCAGCAAGTTTCTCAACTCAGCCTCAGTCGCTGAAGAAAAAGGCCACTGCTGGACGCGACACAAGGCCAAGTCCTCACAAGAAGCAAATTGATTTTCAAATTCCGTCATCTGACGATGAAGCTGATGATGAAGAACTTGCAGAAATCATCAAAGACTGAAAACACCGGGCCGCTAGTGCCAAAGGCAATGTTGTGCCATTTTTGCTGGATCCAAAGAAGATCCTTGATTTCATCGATCTTTGGCATAAAGATCCCAACACACCTCTTCCTGATCTGAACCTCACACCTGGACAAAGTCACATGTTGACTGCCTTCATCACTAAAGAAAAGTGGAAATCCGAGAAGGCCAGATCAGTGAAGAAAGCTCAGTACAAGAAGGAGCATTATCTGAAGAAAAATGTCTTGAAAATGACCATTGTAGAACTTGTGACTATTTAGTCTGAAATCAAAGCTCTCAGTGATGAATTTGACACATATCATGCTGATTGGCTAGGTGCCAAAGTCAGATTCGTCGAGCTGGCTAAAGGCCTCAAGACCAACGTTGCCGCTAAAGCACAACAAGAAATTCCTCAGGGTGAAGCATCTGCTCAGCCCATTGAAGAACATGCTAGCACAGCTGATGAAAATCAGGCTGCTGATGACACTGAGAGTGCCAGGGCTGAGGATGCTATTCTAGCTCCTGATGAAACTTCTAGGGCAACCACCAATGTTGCGCCCGAAGATCAACCCAAGCCAGCTGAAGAATCTGCTGTTACACTTGAAGAAACTGAACCTGCCAGGGCAACTGCAACAGTTGTGCCTGAAGAAAATGTGCCTCTTTCATCTGCTCCCCATGCAAAGTCTTCACAGATGAAAAGCACTCATCTTCCTTCTGCATCAAAGGCGAAGAAAACAAAGGCTGCCGAAAGGGCAGCTGTGAAAAAGAGGAAAGCATCAGACACCTCAGAGTCTTCAGCTCCGAAGAAAGTGAAGACTTTGACGAGCTCATACAAGAATCCAATTGATGATGTTCCCCTGACTATCATGCCATCAAAGGATATTGTTCCTTTCGGTGAAGAATATGTCATCGCTGATGACATTGATGAAGAAAAAAATCCATCTGCTGCTGCATCAGAGCAGTTGGATGATGAATTTGAAGTGGATGCTATCCCTTCACCTCTACAGGTATCATCACCCCTGCCTCAGTTCACTGCTGAAGAGGCAGGTGTTAAAGAAATTGAAGCTAGAAGAGGATGTGGACATCGGGTCTACGACTCCAGTGATGAATGATGATTATTGGGAAAGTCATCATCCCAATTCTCCTCTGACCACTCCTCTGCAACAAATTCCTCAGTCCCCTGTGCAAACTGAATAAATTCATACGGGTTCTGATCAAGGTCAAGCTTCACTTCATTCAATCCCTGAAGAAGTTCCAGCCACTAGTGCTGATGAAATGGAGAAGAAAACAGTAGAAGAAACTACTCCTGAGATTCCTCAGCCTGAGGCTCCAGAGGCTATGCTTCAAGCGGCTGTGAACACTTCCATTGCAAATCTTTAGCCCAAGCCATAGAATCCTCACTCCAAGAAGCAGAAGTTCAAGGCTGATGACTTCTTTGCTGAGCATCATTTCTTCTCTGATTTCGATCCTTATGACTCTGCTCGCCTTTGCTACAAGCGTTTCTGGACTGCTTCTCAGATGAACTTTTATTCAACATTGATGTTTGACAAGGATAAAGTGTTTGATCATATGCAAATTCCTGATGTGGATAAGGAGTCTCTTCCATGTTTCACTCCAGTCCTCAGTGTTCTTCATGATGCAGGGCTACTCAACTTCTGCACCAACATCTGTGACTGGAATGAAGAGCTTATTCTTCAGTTCTATGCCACTTTGCATCTGACAGGCAATGTTGATGATGTGAATTCATGGGTTCTGGACAAGATGACTGAAAATACTCATCACAAAGCTCCAACCTCTGAATTGCTTCATGCCGTCCCAGTCAGTCCATCCACTGAAGGCGCTCTGAAACTATAGGAAGAACCTGAATTGCAAAATCATGGGATGCAAGTGCTGATGAAGCCTTTGAAGCCTGGCCAAGCTCCAAGGACAAATTTCCTTGTCAAGAATTTGTTGTATGTGCCAAGGACAGTCTATCGCATTCTGGCCAAAACCCTCAGTCCTATTAAGGGCCACAACCCCGAAGAAGAAGAATTTGTTGGCATCATGAAGAACTTGCTGTTTAACATCATGTATGGTATTCCAATCAACTATCATGATTTCTTCATGAGGACTTCAGCCAATACTGCTTTGTCACCTTTTGAATTGAAGCCTTACGCTCCCTGGATCATGAAATTCATCAGATCAAGGACTTCAATTCATTACAAGGCTGACTTTCAGAATCATCTCAGCTATTTGCCACCAATTAAAGTCCTCAAATGGACTATTTCCTCAGCTGATGAGAAGGGCAAGGCTGCAATTATTGATGAAGGCACTCGTCCTCTGGACGGTCAATTTTGAAAGGCAACATCCTACTCAACAAATGATGACTCCACCACTCATGATACTGCTACAAAATGCTTCAAAGCAATATCCTCAAGCAACTGCTCCGCATGTGATGACTGATCGTGAGCTTCTCCTAAGTCTTCATCAAAAGGTGGATAGAAATCACAAGTGGGTCAAGCGTCAGTTTAGTGCAATTCTTCATAACATGACTGTCACTCAAAACACTGTGAAGAAGAATCACCATTATCTGCATCAAGTCTTCGAAGGCACCTGGGCTATTCTTTCGTATATCTACACTGATGATGAACTCAAGAAGATGGACTTCCAACAGGACTTTGACTGGTCTTAGCCACCTTCAAATAAATTCAAGAAGGTCAAAGTTCCTCAGCTGGTCGTCAGCTCATATTCTTCATCGCGTGAGACAGACGAAGCTGAAGATTTGGATGACACTGTGGCAGGCCCTACAACAACGGACGACCCCAACACGCTGGCGTTCCTCCATCGACATCATGATGATATTCTTCAGGGGTGTTAGTCGTCACTTTTCGTCCCTTTTGGTCATTTAATGACAAATGGGGAGAAAATTGAGTTAGTCTTCAAGCGAGTCTATTATATGGGTGTTTTGTGTTAAGTTACAACTCTCATTCTTCTGATGTGTTTGATTCACCGAGTTGTAAACTTAAGTCCTATGGTGGTCTGATACTTTCGACTACTTTCTGCATGCTTACTTCCTCAAGTACTTAATGCACGCATGTTGAATTTTGTCAGACACCATATTTCATCATGCATTTCAAATTCTTCATTCGATATGTTAAATGTGTGTATGAATTACAAGATATAGGGGGAGATCTCCATGATATTACTATACAATTTGCATCTGCTATCTAAGGCAAATTCTTCAAATATGCACATCTTCAAGGGGAGTTCTTCTATATCTTGCAATCAAAATCCTCAATACTTAGCACTTCCAATTGATATGTTTATCCCCGTTGAAAACTTAACCTATTTGTCATCAATCACCAAAAAGGGGGAGATTGTAAGTGCATCTAGTGCCCCTTAGTGATTTTTGTGTATTGAAGACCTATAGGTTAAGGAACTAATATGTTTGTGGGTATACACAGGCTCTATAAGTCGATTAGGAGTTTGATATTTACGATGAAAGTCGACCCCTAAAAATGTATGTCTTCAGCTGAAGACTTTGGTTCTGCTGAAGATTTTGAAAGTGAAGAAATTGGTGTGACCTTGAAGACTTGGATATTCATGCGAGGATTATGAAGCGTGAAGATTTTTTGTTTTCAAAGTTTAATTTTCTCTTTATTGAGTCATAGGAAAGACCGTACTGTTAAAGGGCGTCGAGGTAATACTAAGGAAACTGATTTTCAAGTGATGCTCATCTCAAAATCCTACACCTACCCAATCCTTTCGAGTGAAGCCATTGGAAAACTTATATCAGTTTGACCAATTTCTTCAGTGACAGAGACGAGGATCTTCTGGTCTCTGAGGAATTTGTTCTCACTGAGGAGTTAGGAATTCGCCAGTGCGAATTGCCTACACAGTGAGGAATATGATAGCCCCGAGGAATTTGAACCTCATATTTCTGACCGTTGCTGTGCTATGCGCCAGTTGTCCCAAAATATCTACCCACCTAACGGTCATATCATTGAAGGGCATTTATGTCTTATCATGTCGGGTTGCTCCCTGGACTATAAATAGTCGCGCCCTACAACCACTAGCTGGTTGGTGATGTCTGCTAGAACTACATCGGTATTTCCCCAAAGAGGAAGGGATGATGCAGTATAGCGACGGTAGGTATTTCCCTCAGTGATGAGACCAAGTTTATCGAACCAGTAGGAGAACCTCCTCACACCACGTAAACAACACCTGCACACAAATAACAAATACTCGCAACCCGGTGTGGTAAAGGGGTTGTTAATCCCTTTCGGGTACATCACCTCAAGTAGGAAAATAACGTGAGGTAAAAGTGGTAGATAAGATAAATAGATCACGGAATAAATAAATTGCAACAAGGTATTTTTGTATTTTTGGTTTAATAGATCTGAAAATAAATGCAAGAGGTAATAGATCGCAAAGGCAAATATGATGAGAAGAGACCCGGGGGCCGTAGGTTTCACTAGTGGCTTCTCTCAAGAAAAATAGCAAAAGGTGGGAAAACAATTACTGTTGGGCAATTGATAGAACTTCAAATAATCATGATGATATCTAGGCAATGATCATTATATAGGCATCACGTCCAAGATTAGTAGACCGACTCCTGCCTGCATCTACTACTATTACTCCACACATCAACCGCTATCTAACATGCATCTAGTGTATTAAGTTCATGAGAAAATGTATTAACGTAATAAGAATGATAACATGATGTAGATGATATCCGTTTAACTATTGCGGCATATATAGGTCTCATCTTGTTATACTTAGTAGCAACGATACATATGTGTCAGTTCCCCTTCTGTCACTGAGATCAAGCACTGTAAGATCAAACCCACTACAAAGCACCTCTTCCCATTGCCAGATAAATAGATCAAGTTGGCCAAACAAAACACAAATATCAGAGAAGAAATACGAGGCTATAAGTCATCATGCATATAAGAGATCAAAGAAGACTCAAATAACTTTCATGGATAAAAACATAGATCTGATCATAAACTCGAAGTTCATCGGATCCCAACAAACACACCACCAAAAGACTTACATCATATGGATCTCCAAGAGACCATTGTATTGATAATCCAGAGAGAGATGAAGCTATCTGGCTACTAACTACGGACCCGTAGGTCTACAAAGAACTACTCATGCATCATAGGAGAGGAACCAATGGAAGTGGTGAACCCCTCCATGACGGTGTCTAGATTGGATCTGGTGGTTCTGGACTCTGCGGCGGTTAGATCAATATTTCATCGATTCCCCTAGGGTTTTTGGAATATTTGGGTATTTATATAGCAAAGAGGCAGTTCGGGGAGCACCCAAGGTGGGCACAACCTCCCAGGGCGCGCCTGGGCCTCCTGGCGCGCCTTGGTGGGTGCTGCTCACCTCGAGCAGCCCCTCAGGTGCTTCCTTGGCCCATTCGCTTTCTTCTGGACCAAAAAAAGTCCTCTAGGAGTTGCATTGTGTTTGGACTCCTTTTGGTATAGATTTCCTGCGATGTAAAAAACATGCAGAAAATAGCAACTGGCACTGGGCACTATGTCAATATGTTAGTACCAAAAAATGATATAAAATGACTATAAAATGATTGTAAAAAATTCAACGATGATAATATAACAACATGGAACAATCAAAAATTATAGATACGTTGGAGACGTATCAGTTGGCTGCTCCGAGAGAAATTGACACCTGTCATTGGGAGCATCCCATCCTCCGAGGACTTTGAGCAAAAATCATCAAGTGAGGAAAACCCAAAACCCAACCCCAAACACCTACAAACCCAAAGTGATTGAGCATCACTGAAGAGATTGTTCCTGTGTGGAACCAATGCTTGTTACCTTTGAGGACTGTGTATCCTCCAGACGGTTAGGCGTCATGGTCTGAACATCCAAGAGGAATTGTGGATTGCCGAGTGACCAAGTCTGTGAAGGTTTGGAAGTCACCTGAAGACTTACCACGAGTGATTGGGCAAGGTCTGTGTGACTTTATCTCAAGGAGAATATGGCGAGGACTGTGTGACCGGGACTATGTGTCCTTGATTTTAGATACTCAGCCGGTCCAACCAGACGTACAACTGTGCAGCAGTTGGAACTGGTCTACCAAATCATTGTCTTCACCAAGCCAACTGGTTCTATTTCCTCAACCCTTTCATTTCCTCATTCATGTGTTGATGGACCGGATCATTACTGTTTGAAGACTTTGACTGAAGACTTTCTCTAATTCCTCAATCCTAATTCTTTAGTCACATAGTCTTTAGCCTGCTTATCATGTATTCACACTATCTCTACTCTGTGCTTGTTTTCATTTCATCATGATGACTATGCCGTTGCTCTGTTATGCTTATACCTGAGTACTTATTCCGCTGCTCGTGTGTCGTTGCTTAGGAATTTCTCACCTAGAAATTCCTCAGTGAAAAATTTGTAAAAGTCGGCTATTCACCCCCCTCTAGTCGATATAATGCACTTTCAATTACCTAAGAAAGATTATACTCCATGGAAAAGGAAAAGTCACAACGAGGGGCTCAATTATTCTTCAACGAACAAGAAGGGAAAGAAGCTCACTCAAAACTGAAAACATCAATGCTAAGGAACCGTACGTTATCGGTCAAATGATGTAATATATATGTTCCTATTTAGTGTACACACTTGGCCATTATGCATTTGTCAAATGATGTAATATATATGTTCCTCTTTTGTATACATCCTTAACCGTCAAATGATGCAATATATATTGCTTTAGTTATATACATTGTATCACCTTCCCTTCGTTCACTGCTCTCAAAAAAAGGAAAAGAAAAGTAAAGAAAAGGGAGATAAAATAAAGGAAAAGAAAATAGAAGAAACAACCAGGAGAACTGCTACAGGTACTGGCTATATCAGTAGCGCTTTCTGCACAAAAATGCTATAGCTACCTGTAATAGCAGTAGCGCTTTGTGCGAAAAACGCTATAGCTACCTGTAATAGCAGTAGTGCTTTCTTTGTAAAAGCTCTATAGCTAACTTAGCTACAACGCATTTGTATGGAACGTGTTACTGCTACCTCAACTTAACCCCCAAAATCCTCACTCTCTCTGCTTCTTCCCGCCTCTGCTTTTCCCCCAAATCCCCACTCTCTCTTCCCCCATGTCATCGCCGCCTGAGCCCTGCCTTCGTCGCGCCCGTATGCTCGCCCCCGACCCCGACTCTCTACCACATCTCGGCGCTCGCCCCCGTCCCGGCGCTCACGCCCGACCCCGGTGCTCACCCCCGTATCCCCCAACCCCGGCGACCCTCGCGAGTCGTGACGTCTCCCTGACCCCGCCTCGCCTTGGTGCCGCGCCGTCTCCTTTGACCCCATCTCTCTCTCTACCCTCTGTAAGCCCTCTCCCCTCCCCTCTTCTCTGCTATTTAGTGCTAGTTAGTATGAAATAGTATGAACCCTAGGCTATTTTTTAGTGTAAGAAAAAACAGAATTGATTATATAGGTTTCTTGCATTTTTTAGTTAAAGCAATTGTTGTTATTTAAATTTTATAGTGCTCATTAGTTAATTAGAATTAGTATGAAAGCTAGTACAGATTAGTTAAAGCAACTGTTGCTATTTAATTTTTTTAGTTAAAGCAATTGTTGTTATTAAAAAACAGAATTTGAAGTGGATGGATTAGTTAAAGCAACTGTTGCTATTTAATATATTGTGAAGAAAAATGTCTTCTTGCATTTTTCTTCAAGTTCTATATTTTTCTTCCTTTTATATGAAAATTTGAAGTGGACATGTGATATCTGGACATGTGATTTGTACATGTCATATTTGGAATTTGGACATGTCATTTGGACATGTGATGTGCAGGGTAAATGATCCGAGTGGCCTATGTTTTGCCGGAATGTTGATTCATTTCCGTTCCGGTGAATTTCAGGCGCTCAATATGTCCACTTTTTAGCAAAGGTCATGCCAAAATTTTCTGTGAATTTTGGCATGACTTGTGCTAGAAAGTAGGCATATCAAGTGTCGGGAGTTGCGGGGAACGAAATTCCGATAAACATAGATCTTTTTTATGTCATTTCTCATCTTTTTGTAGTTTTAGAATTAAACTAGGAGACTTAATCATAGGAAACATGTCGAATAACAAAGAAATCAGGTCTTCTGACCAAGATGCAGACGAGATGGATTATGATGGTGAACAACAGTACCTCTACCTTTTGTCTGCTAAGCACAATCAAGGTTTGCAGGTCGGCCTCGATGCTGGTACTGATGCCGACATCGACACCGACGGTGTCAGCACTAATGGCGGCGCCAAGACCAGCAGGGAAGGTACCGGCGGGGAAGATACCGGTGCCGATGCCCCTACCGAAGATAAGAAGCAGAGGATACGAAAACCTAACAAACTCGGCATCAGACAACTGGTGATCACAAAGATGGCACCTGGCAAGTTTGAGCCATTAGAGCCAGAAGAACCTTGCAAGTGCTATCGGAACAAAGTAGGATGCATCCTATGGGAATGCGCGAGCATCAACGACAATGACTTAAGGAGTAAAGAACATTTGAGGCAGTTGCTCCTGACAAAGTTGCACAAGAGATTCAAGTTCCCCGACCAGGATGATAGCATAGAGCAACCGTGGGATGATCCGAAGATGAAAAATATTAACAATCACGCCATGGGCATGTTCAACAATGATTTGTCCTCTTGGAAAGGGAGGGTGAAATGAGCTATTGAGTCTGAGGAACCCTTGTCCAAGATTCTGGAGGAAAATCCGACGCTTATGGAAGAGGAGTTCAAAAAGTTCAAGGACACTTGCGCTACCGAGGCAGCCTAGGCTAAAGCTGCGAAATTCAAGAGACTTCAGCAAAGGAACATGGGAAAGCATCGCCTCGGAAGCAGTGGATACCTTGGCAAAAGGCCCATATGGGATAAGGAGGACGCGGAACGTGAATCCGCGGGTCTACCAGACCCCTTCACGAAGTTCACCAACCCCTTGGAGCGTGACTTCATCAGGGCCCGCTACAAGTGGGACAAGAAAAAGAAGGTTTTTTACATGGACAAGATCACAAGGAGATTGATTATATTACTGACAATTATTATTTTACCACCTTACATTTAGCTCCTGATCAAGTCGACTACACATTCATAAACGGTTCACGTTCCTTCTGCAGGAGAAGCAACACCAGCTTGCAGCCGAAAGCCCTACTTCGCTGATGAGGCCCAAGTAGGACACCCCTCTCAAGCGGGCCTTGGACGAACTTAAGGGACTCCCTTTGGGCCAGCGGCCGCAATATGGACATGTGCATGGCGCTGGAGACGGCGCCACGTGGAAGGTGTTTTACAACGAGGGCCCGAAGGCCAAAAGGAAAAGAAGAAGTTTAGTCAGGCGGACATCGATGAGAAGGTGAAGCTTGCGGTCGAGAAAAAAGTAGCTGAGGATGCGCAAAAAGCATCCAAGGATAAACATGATTTGCTAGAGCAGGCAATAGATGCAGCTGTAAATACCTGCAGAAAAGATTTTGCTACTAACTTGGTCCAGGCTATCATCAACTTGATGAAGGAAAATCCAGACAAGACGGTACATGATTTCCCCATGCCCAGTTTCATTGTGAGCAACTCCATGAACAACACCACTGCGCCATCACCTGCTCACGCAACCAGGCCCGCTCTCGCACCCGCACCCGCACACGCACCCGCTCATAGCAGCCCGTCCTCAGTCTCTAGCACGCTAGGCGGGCCTTCGTCTTTGGCTGAGCTCGACGCCCTCGCGGTAATTACATGTCGCACCAACATATATATCTAGAATATTCCATTTTTGTTGCCTTTCGGATATTATGCCGCAGACATGTGTTTGTAGGCCGACAAAACCCCGTGCACCATACTCTACTTGATCAAAGGCCAGAAGGTGGACATGGGAAAAGGGGTGATAATGAAGGCCTTGCAACTCACGTTCCACAACCAGCCGATGCCCGCTGGGCACTTCAGGGTTAACTTGTCGAGTGTGAAATCAGGGCATGAGGATTTGCCTCCTCCATTATGGCTAGGGGGAGAGGACGACGAGACCCCGCTGCGGATTGGAATCTACAAGGGTTGGGTGCTGCTATGGCCGAAGAATCTTCTTCGTCTGGAGCCGACCGAGAGCACACCAATAACCACACATCAACAAGCATGTATGGAGACCACCACCCCGCCTACGCAATTACCAGCTCCTATAATGCCGGGTGAGAGCGGCAGACGACATGATGAAGGGGGTCCAATAGTGGCTGATGTAATCGGCCCCGTAGGACAAAGAATGGATGATCATATGGAGGATACGGAGGACCCAATGGGTTTCCTCAATACAGGTGCCTATGACGGTGACTTAGATATGATGAGTCAGCCATATGACGAATCGGGCTATCAACATGCTGATGAGGATATGGATGATCTGCCCGGGAAGGAACGTCCTAGCAGGGATTCCAAGAAGTCTCTCTTCATGAAATCCTCATAGGACACGCCTGTAGATGCCGCTTCAACACAAGCTCAACTAGCCGGGGGTCATACAGTGCTTAGCCCGGCAACACTAGGGTAGGGGTTAAGGAAGGGTCTGGAAGTGTGCCCAAGAAAAAGGAGAGGAAGAGACAGGGGAAGATAGGCTCAGCTGCCTACAAACAAGCCAGAGCACATAGCATCCAGACGATGGATTCTGGAGAGCGTGTACCCGTCAAATGTGCGGCCATGTTCCATGTCACGGGCGAGCCGATGCTACCGCCGAAACCACTAGAGGCACTATCAGGGGATCTCAGGAGACTGCACGACCATGTGTTGTCGACTGAGAAAAGCCTACTAGCCTCGAAGGATCCAGGATATCCTACATACATGGCTCATGTGCCTGAGGGGAAGTGCTACGTCGACACACAACCCACGGAGGTGTTCTTCCTGCGGTTTGACCATATCTTCGAGATGTTTCTAACAAGGCGGCTCAATTTTACAATCGTCCGCCTTTTTGCGCTACATATGAGCTCCGTCATGAAGAGAGAAGAAGTCTCGCAAATTTGTGTGGTGGATCTGTACTACATGCACGAGTCCTTCTTGAGTCTCGGCGACTTTGAGCATGAAACTTCTAGGGAGTACCTCCAAAACTTCATGGTATAGAATAAGGACCAGGAAATTGTCCCCCTGCCTTATCATCCAAAGTAAGTCATTTCTGGACAACCCTTTCGTACATTTCAATCATTCCTTCTCACTAATATGGAGAATAATTTGAGGTGTCTTTTCCCCTGCAGCAACGGGCACGCCGTCCTTATCGTTCTTTACCTGCGAGTCTCCCACGCCGTGTATTTGGACCCTACCAGAAACTATGAGAAGAAGGACTACACCCACATAATGAATATTCTAGATGATGCTCTCCAAGGCTTCAGCATTAGGGGTGGCCACCTATAGATCAGGAAACAAAGGAACAAGAAGACGGGTTTCGCGCATAAAACTAACTTTTGCTACATCCATGTCCCAAAACCAAGCAAGAAAGATGGATTCTACATCCTCCATCTCATGATTGAGTTCAGCACGGATCACCAAAAGCTTCGCATGACAAACAAAAACGATGATCATATCTGCAAGTGGGTAGAATCTCATGGAGAAGCGGATTATAAACTTAGAGATGACTTCTTTCGCATCAAAGGGACATTGCGACGATTATCATGAAAGAAGTCATCGATGAGAAGGGGATGTTCCACCACGGCCCTATATCGCGAGTTGATGTCCGAACTCGCATAGGCATGCAACGTCATGACCCCACGTTGTTCATGAAGCTAGGGTCCATCCTCGATGGTATGGAAGGATGGAACTTCTAGTGATTTATCATGCCGATGATGATGATATGTGTCGGTTGGACTTGTATACTTTCCGTAGCGGTGAAACTCTGTGATGTCCACGGTCCCTGCCGAACTTGCTTAATGCTACTTTGTTAGTTTGGGTACGATGACCTGCGTACCTCTAGTTAACTAGTTTGTGTATTATATGTTGCATCTAGTTGCTAACCCTTTCTTTTTCGTGTTGCTCTAGTATATTTTGTTGCATATGATTGTACATTCTTGATGAAGATGCATCTTTAACAGGTACCTAGATTCTTGATGGCGAAGAAGCAGTGCTATGTCGTGTACAAAGGGAAGGTTCTGGGGGTGTATGACGAGTGGCCTGAGTGTCAGGCGCAAGTGAATGGGGTCTCGGGCACCAGCCATAAAGGCTTCAAAAGCAGACAAGAAGCAGAAGCTAGTTACTTGAGATTCATGCTAGCGCGAGAGAGGACTCGTAACCGCCGCCTCATGTACTGCATAGTTCCGCTCTCACTCATAGTGATAGCTCTTCTTGCGTATATCATTGTTTAGATGGATGACGATGTAGTTGCAAGTATTCGAGACTTGTATCGTTATTTTTGAAATGATGACGAGAGACCACTTTCTGTTGGACTATGATTATGATAATGACCACCTTGTATCGCTATGTATATGATATGATTACATTTGTATGTGTATGATATGCTAGAGATTATTGTATAAAGCCCAAAACAAAATTCAACAGCACAAAATGTGGAGCAGAAAAAAAAATCAAAAACTAATAACAGTAGCATGGGGTATGGCATTAGGAGCAGTGAGTTATTAGCAGTAGCGCTCTTTGCACAAGGGCGCTGCAGCTATTATTAGCAGTGCTTGTTGCAGACAAACGCTGCTGCTATCCCTAGTTAGCAGTAGCGCTGGTCAGGTCGTGCTACTGATAAACATTAGTTGTAGCACCATATCAGTAGCGCGGTCACCCGTGCTACTAAAAAGCATATAACCCGCGCTACTGCTAGGCTTTTCCCTAGTAGTGTAGGGGCATAAAACGATAGCGCTTGTTGGGAGGCAACCCAATCTTTATCTTTTTGCTTTTTGGTTTTCTTGTTGTTTTGCAAAAAATATATAAAGGTTTCTTTGATTAGATGTGTTTTTATGTTTTAGCTAGTGTTTGTGCCAAGAAAGCATTTGGGATCATGTTGGGTGATAGTTGATTCGATCTTGTTAGAAAACAGATACTTTTGCACCCAGTAAAATAATTTTCATAAATCACAGAAACATGCTTTTTCTCTGAATTTTTTAAACAAGATTGATATACAAATTTCCCATGTTGTCTCAATTTTTCAGAATATTTGGAGTTACAGAAGTATACGAAGTTCCCTGATTACTACAGACTGTTATGTTTGTAACACATCCTGTTTTCTTTGCGTTGTGTGCTTATTTCGAGGAATCTATGGTTTGTATTGGAGGGTATAAGCTATAGCAATATTGGAATATAGTAGATATAATGAAAAAATAAAATATAAATTGGTTTGCAACAGTACTTAGAGTAGTGATTTGCTTTGTTATAATAACGGATCTCACGAAGGTTTTGTTGAGTTTTGTGTGATTGAAGTTTTCAAGTTTTGGGTGAGATCATGATGGATGAAGGAATAAGGAGTAAGAAGAGCATAATCTTGGGCATGCCCATGGAATACTAAGATATTATCTAAAAGAGAAGCAAGCAACTAAGCTTGGGGATGCCCTGAGTGGCATCCCCTCTTTCTTCTAATGACCATCGGTATTTTACTTGGAGCTATTTTTTTATTCGTCACATATCATGAGTTTTGCTTGGAGTGTCTTGTATGATATGAGTATTTGCTTGTTTTACTTTTTATTTTATCCATGAATCCTTGATGGACACACCTATGTGAGAGAGCCAAAATTAGGCTATGAATTGTTAGAATTGCTCTGTATGCTTCACTTAAATCTTTATGAGCTTTGGAATTGCTCTAGTGCTTCACTTATATCTTTTTGGGAACGGTGTGCTTTATTATTTTTGAATAAATGCTCTCATGCTTCACTTAGATTTATTTTAGATTTAGTAAAAAAAATTAAGAAATTCTCTCATGCTTCACTTAAATTATTTTGAGAGAAGAAAAAAAATTATGCTCATTTCTTCACTTAAATTTGTTTGAGCTATCAAAAGCAACATATGAAATTAGTCCCAAAGTGATAGATATTCAAGAGGGATCACTACAAAAAAAATACACTACCGTGATGATACGTGTTTGTCATAGTAGGTCATGTTTTTTGTCATGCATGTACATCCATGACGATTTTATGACAAAATCAAGATAGTCATACCTATGCTGTCGTAGAAGTATTCCATGACATTACCAAAATTATCATCATGGAAGTGTCCACTTCCATGACAATAAATTGCATCTCACAGAAGAGCTTTCATTAAGGGTGACCGACACGTGGCATCCACCATAACGGGTTGCCGTTAAGCTATCGGGTCTGGTTTTGGATCCGATAACCCGCTAAGAACCACGACCAATGGGGATTTTCCACGTGTAAATTTCTCATTGGCTAGAGGATCCACGTGTCGGCTCAGGGTTGGGACAGATGTCAACCGTCCATTTGACAAGAATCGCTAATGAAACATTGACACGTGGGACGGCCCAATGGAGGCCCATATAGGTTTAAAAGTCGGCCCAGGAACAGGCCCACAAGATTTCATCAGATCTAATGTGCCGGCCAGTTAACAACCTAACATTTTGTGGACCAAATTATAGCCCAGATCAGATACGGGCCGTTAAATGACTGCAATATTCTGGGCTAGTTTACAGCCCATATCAGATCTGGCCCATTAACAGCCTCCAATAGTTTGGGCCAAATTACGGTCCATACCTGATCCGGCCCGTTAATTGACTTTCATTTTCTGGGCCAAATTACAACCCATAACAGATATGGACCTTTAACAGCTAATGTACCATTAGGCCCATTGGGGGCCTTATTTGCTCTTCGACCTCTTAATGGGTCGTTTAACAGTTCGACCCGATATTAGTTTCGGCTTGTTAGTGGCCCTATCTACAAATGGGCCTCTTTCGGCCCGGTTTCAATTTCGGCCATTTAAAGGCCCGAGTTGGTCCTGGGCCTAATTATGGTTTGTAGTTACTTTCGGCCTCTTAACGGCCCGTAGTCTTTGTGGATACATTCTAGCCCTAACTGCCTATTGGCCCGTTAAAGGCCCTTGAGAGTATTGGGCCTAATTTTGGCCCATTATACATCCAGCCTGCTTCCCACCTATCATGTAATTGGATCAGCCAACGCCCAAAAACATTTTAGCCTATTAATGGCCTGTCAGCCGAATGGGCCAATAATGGGCCGATTTATATTACAGCACGCTCTCGGCCCATGATTTGTTGGACACAATTAAGGCTGAATCTAGATTTCAACCTGTTAAAATTCTATTTAATTTTTCGGCCCAATTAAGGCAAGCGGTTATTACTCGGCCTTCTAAAGGCCCGAAAGTAATAGTGGGCCAGATTAAGACTAGACCTAACTAATGGCCCAAGATGATTGTAGGCCCACGGTTCGGCCCGTACTAGCGATTGGCGACCGACCAGTTTTAGTACATAAATTATTATTTTATAAACCTATATTGGCTCATTGCGCACCAATCAAAGATTATGACCTTTTCTTAGAGCATCGACAACATAAACAGCAAATAAATTACAACATCATGACGAAGAATAAACCTAGACTATACAACAAAGAAATTATAGCATAATTACATCCCCTAGGCATAAAAGTTATCCGCTAGCAATAATAAAGGGCAACCAGACCGCATATTCCATAAACTGGGCAGGCCGCCACTAGTGGAAGTAAAGAGGTCGACAAAATAATAGACAGAACTGACATCACTTCAACACAGTTCAAGAAAGGTTAGCCCAACCCAGGAGCTGCAGCGCAAGTGAAGGAAATATGCCCTAGAGGCAATAATAAAGTTATTATTTATTTCCTTAATTCATGACAAATGTTTATTATTCATGCTAGAATTGTATTAACCAGAAACTTAGTACATGTGTGAATACATATACAAAACATATAGTCCCTAGTATGCCTCTACTTAACTAGCTCGTTAATCAAAGATGGTTATGTTTCCTAACCATAGACATGTGTTATCATTTGATGAATGGGATCACATCGTTAGGAGAATGATGTGATGAACATGAGACATTCGTTAGCTTAGCATTATGATCGTGTCAGTTTCATTGCTACTGCATTCTTCATGACTTATACAAGTTCCTCAGACTATGAGATTATGCAACTCCCGAATACCGGAGGAACACTTTGTGTGCTACCAAACGTCACAACATAAATGGGTGATTATAAAGGTGCTCTACAAGTGTCTCCGAAGGTGTTTGTTGGGTTGGCATAGATCGAGATTAGGATTTGTCACTCTGTGTTTCGGAGAGGTATCTCCAGGCCCTCTCAGTAATACTCATCACTATAAGCCTTGCAAGCATAGAAACTAATGAGTTAGTTACGGGATGAAGTATTAAGAAATGAGTAAAGAGACTTGCCGGTAACGAGATTGAACTAGGTATGATGATACCGACGATCGAATCTCCGGCAAGTAACATACCGATGACAAAGGGAACAACGTATGTTGTTATGCGGGTTGACCGATAAAGATCTTCGTAGAATATGTAGGAACCAATATGAGCATCCAGGTTCCTCTATTTTTTATTGACCAGAGATGTGTTCGGTCATGTCTACATAGTTCTCAAACCCCTAGGGTCCGCACGCTTAACGTTCGATGACGATTGGTATTATGAGTTTATGTGATATGATGTACCGAAGGTTGTTCGGAGTCCCGGATGTGACCACGGACATGACGAGGAGTCTCGAAATGGCCGAGACATGAAGATTGATATATTGGAAGGTTATGTTTGGACACCGGAATGGTTTCGGATGAGTTCGGGCATTTACTGGAGAACCGGGAGGTTATCGGAACCCCCCGAGAGCTTAATGGGCCTACATGGGCTTTAGTGGAAGAGAGAGGAGGCGGCCAAGAGGAGGGGCACGCAGCCCTAGCCCAATCTGAATTAGGGGGCCGGCTCCCCTTTCCTTCTTCTCCTCTTCCCCTTCCTTCCCCCTCCTAGTTGTACTAGGAAAGGGGGGAAACCTACTCCTAGTAGGAGTAGGAATCCCCCCTTGGGGTGCGCCATAGGAGGCCAGCCAGCCCCCTCCTCCACTCCTTTATATACGGGGGAGGGGGCACTGTCGTGGGAACGATTCCGACAATAAGAGAGGGGTAGGATAACGGAGCATGATCTATTGAGATGCAAATGGGTGACACGGTGGTTTTAGCGAGTTCGGGCCTCTCGCGGTGGAGATAACAACCCTACGTCTTGTGCTCCGGAGAGGCTTTGTTTTATCTGTATATGTATCCGGAGATTACAATGTATGAAAGAAGGGAACCGATCCCGTGCCTGAGCTAAGTCCTGAGACTAATGGCGAAAAGAGAGAGAGGTGGAAGGAAAGAACCCCCTGAGTCTAGTGTTGGGGGGTGGCTTATATAGAGTGCGCCACCCCCTCACCTCCTATGTTACAAAGTGGGGCATGAATGCCATAATGTTAGCCCACTACCAAGCCCTCACCATGAGAATGATGCTGACTGCTTTGTTGCCTGCTAGTCTTCGTATATCCGAGTGAGTCGAGCGGTCGAGTGGTGAACTGTCATCCGAGTGGATGGTATACTACTTGGTCGAGTGGATCGTATGCTGCTTGTCCGAGTGGATAGTATGACTGTATGAAATTTATCTAGACCCACGTGTTGTGTGGACCCCATGCTTTATGATATTTCGACCCTTCGTGGGCCTACCTGTTATGTGTATCCCCAACATTAGCCCCCGAATCGATTGTGATTTTGTAAAACGAGTTTGTGAAAGAGACAACTTGGCCCGAGTGATTACTCGGTAGTTGTCATCGTACTTTCAGACAACCAAGTTTTGAACAAAATCTCAATGGATTCCGGCACTGCGCTTCCGACTGATCTGGGGTAAGTGCCCGCGAGGAGCAACTTGGTGACATTCGATCATCTCTCGGAAGAGGTTAACTCGTGATCAGAGTATGGATGTGTCATTAAATCCAGGCAACAAGATCGACGCATGGACAACTCTCTCGGTGAGATGCCATTCTTATCCCGGAGGAACGTCAATACGAGTCGGCTCTAGATCCAAACTTATGAGTTTCACGCTTTGAGTCCTGGAAGAAGGCTCAAAACAGGTCCACGGAGGAGCCTTAAACTCACCTTATAGCAATTTTTTTGGGAGTGATTTGGAGCTGGTCCTGCATCGAGTAACTGATTACTCAGAATTTCTTCACGCCTGGAACGTGTCTTTTTTGTTGTTGTTTGGCCGTCACTCGGACCGGGCGGACCGTTCCGAGTGGATACCATTCTAGTGGGGGCACGCTGAGTGCACCCACGACGGGAGTCTTAGAGCCTGTCTTTTTTGTTGTTGTGTTCACCACTCGGACTGGTCAGGCCGTACCGAGTGGAGATTACTCCAGTGGGGGCATGCTGAGTGCACCCACTTGGTGTAGTCCTCGAGACCACCGTTGACTGCGGGCAGTCGGCGGGGGTCTGAGAGAACTAAAAACTCTTCTTAGATGGTACTGATCGAACTTGTTCTTCTCTGACTCAGAGGTCGAGTAATTCTGGAGCTTGTTTTGCATCGAGCAAAATGTTTCTTTCTGAGTTCTCTTCCAGTGGGGGCACGCTGAGTGCACCCGCTGGGTGTAGTACCCGAGCCTCTGTCGGACTAGATGAGTCGGGCAGAGGGTTTAAGTCTCCTGGTAAACCTCCACGCAGTCGACACGGTAAATATCTTTTAGTCTGAAATTGAGTCAATCAGATGCATCTTCAGGTGCTTGACATGGTAAATAAGCTCAGCCTGGAGCTGAGTCGGTCGGAATGATCTTCGTGCACTCGACACGGAATAAATTCAGCCTGGAACTCGGTCAAGCAGGTGAATCTTCGTGCTCTCGGCACGGTGAATGAATTCGGCTTTGAAACTGCCGACTGTAGAAAAAAGCTAGACACTCCAGGGAGTAATCTTTCCACTAGTACTTCTACCGTTAGATTTTGCATGAAAGGGGTATTTGTAAGAGTACATTGTATCCGCAGAGGAGCTTCATTTTCACCCTTTTGCATGAAAGGGGTATTTGTCTGAGTGGACGTGCTTCCCGACTGATCGAGGTATGTTGACTTGCAAGGAAAGACTTAGTGGCACTTGTATGTCTCCCAGAGGAGATAGACTAGTGGTCTGACATGGACGTGCCATGAAACCCGAGTGACGGGGCTAGTGTGTAGGCTGACTCTCCGGGGAGAAGCCACTCATTATCCCGGGGGAACACCAGCACATGCCATTTGTGAGTTCAAGTTTGTGAAACTGACGCCTTGGAACCTAGGATAGGGCCATGTTATCCGTAGAGGAGCGTTGTTTTCACCCTTTTTGCAGTTTTTGAAGATGACTTTAGGTAATGATTTGGGCGATCGTCCGAGTGGACAATACTACCCTTATAGATTTTCGGCAGACCGGGCAAGTATGGTCAGAAAGATATTCCTGATGTGATCAATGGGTTGATTGAATGGGCGTAACCCTTGAGGGCGGCATGGCCGACGGCTGTGCGTAGCCCCCGAGTGATGCTCGAAAGAGGCAAGCTTGCTACAGAATGTGATATGAGGTTTGATCATATGAGTAACTTAGTCGTTCCCGTGTCGGGGGTGTAGAGGTAAAGACATGTCCAACTGCTGGTGATGCGCGAGGTGGTTAAGGGGCGATGATGTATACAACCGAGTGACAACGAGCGGGGCGGTCGAGTGGTGAAGACATGCACAACCAAGTGGCAACATGCAGGGCAGCCGAGTGGCGAAGGCATGTACAACCAAGAGGCGACGCGCGGAGCGGCCAAGTGGTGAAGACGTGCACAACCGAGAGGCAACGCGCGGAGCGACCAAGCGGTGAAGATGTGCGCAACCGAGTGGCGACGTGCGGGACGGCCGAGTGAAGATACGTGAGGTGGTCGAGTGAAGGACTACGTGTCCAGCCAAGTGGATGAAATTGTCTTCGAAGGATTTAGCCAGATGCTTTCGAAGTTAATGTAGCGACGAGGTTGATGTAGTGTGGTTGCGACGCAACAAGACCGGCGTGACAACTGAGTCTGAGTAGGAATGAAGATGGCGTGCAGAGCGTCTGGGTGATTATAAAACTTCTCAAAGTGGTGGGTCGAATGCACTTGTTGAAGTGAAGGATCTAACTGGTGATGAAGCACTCGACCACTCAGGAGAGTGACATTCCAAATGAGTTGCAGCCCCCGAGTGCGGCGTAGCTCCCAAGCGTACTACAGGCTTCAACAACGGACATGTCGGAATACGGGAAATATAGTGTTGAATGAATAATTTGCAATCCATCGAGTCGGACTCGGGTAAGGATGAGGAGAAATTTCCGAGTGAAGCTCGAAAGAGGCAAACTCGCAAAAAGAGTGACGTGTGAAGTTTAATTATAAAAGGGACTTATCTGTCTCATGTCTGACGAGGTCTATATTATCGATGAAGAGGATTCCACAGAGGGGTTGGCCGAATGTGTTTGAAGCCAACAGAGCGACAAGGTCAGTGTTGTGGTGCGCTGGGACCGGTATGGTGACCGAGTCCGATCAGCGATGAAGTTGGCGCAAAGGGCCGTCGAGTGACCGCGTAACTTGTGTAAAAAAGGGCACAAGCCAACGAAATAATTTCTCGAGGAAATTTGATGTGTGCTAAATGATTTGTGTGAATAACACCCATAGACACCCGCTGGGAGTGCAAGGGGCTTGCTGGTTAACCAGCAAGAGTCTGAAAGACCGAAGGATCCGTTCGAACTTGTCGAAGCGACGAATCCGACTGAACTCATTGGAATACTAGCTCAAATAAAACGGAAGTGTAGTGTTTTGACTGAGTTGCAGCCCTGGAGGACCGATGCAAACTCGAAATGAAGAACGACACCTGGTGTTCGTGAATGATGTATGCAAAAAAATGGAAGTTGGACTTGGGAGTCACATAACCAGTACTAAGCAAGTATGTGAAAATAAGCAACCGAGTGTAGAGGTACACTTGGTGGCGTGGCCTCCGAGTGAACGTGATGTGTGACTTACGGAATACTCGGGAAGACGAAAATAATAGAATGTAAAATGACTTAGCTGTCTGAAGGCGCGCGGGACGGCCGAGTGAAGTAGACGCATCACGCGGCGTGGTGACGCGCGGGACGGCCGAGTGGTGATGAGGTGACCAACCGATGGCGACGCACGTGGCAGCCGAGTGGTTATGAGGTGACCAACTGATGGCGACGTGTAGGGCGGCTGAGTGGTGATGAGGTGACCAACCAATGGCGATGCGTGGGGCGGCCGAGTGGTGATGAGGTGACCAACCGATGGCGACGTGTGGGGCGGCCGAGTGGTGATGAGGTGACCAACCAATGGCGACGCGCGGGGCGGCCGAGTGGTTATGAGGTGAACAACCGATGGCGACGCGGGGGCGGCCGAGTGGTGATGAGGTGACCAACCGATGGCGACGCGCGGGGCGGCCGAGTGGTTATGAGGGTAACCAACCGATGGCGACGCACGGGGCGGCCGAGTGGTGATGAGGTGACCAACCGATGGCGACGCGCGGGGCGGCCGAGTGGTGATGAGGTGACCAACCGATGGCGACGCGCGGGGCGGCGAGTGGTTATGAGTGACCAACCGATGGCGACGCGCGGGCGGCCGAGTGGTTGATGAGGTGACCAACGATGGCGACGCGCGGGCGGCCGATGGTATGAGGTGACACCGTGGCGACGCGGGGCGGCCGAGTGGTTATGAGGTGACCAACCGATGGCGACGCGCGGGGCGGCCGAGTGGTTATGAGGTGACCATCCGATGGCGACGCGCAGGGCGGCCGAGTGGTTATGAGGTGACCAACCGATGGCGACGCGCGGGGCGGCCGAGTGGTTATGAGGTGACCAACCGATGGCGACGCGTGGGGTGGCCGAGTGGTGATGAGGTGACCAACCGATGGCGACGTGTGGGGCGGCCGAGTGGTGATGAGGTGACCAACCGATGGCGACGCGCGGGCGGCCGAGTGGTGATGAGGCGACCAACGGATGGCGACACAGGGGCGGCCGAGTGGTGATGAGGTGACCAACCGATGGCGATGCGCGGGGCGGCCGAGTGGTTATGAGGTAACAAACCGATGCGACGCGCGGGGCGGCCGAGTGGTGATGAGGTGACCAAACCGATGGCGACGCGCGGGGCGGCCGAGTGGTGATGAGGTGACCAACCGATGGCGACGCGCGGGGCGGCCGAGTGGTTATGAGGTGACCAACCGATGGCGACGCGTGGGGCGGCCGAGTGGTGATGAGGTGACCAACCAATGGCGACGCGTGGGGCGGCCGAGTGGTTATGAGGTGACCAACCGATGGCGACGCGGGGGGCGGCCGAGTGGTGATGAGGTGACCAACCGATGGCGACGCGCGGGGCGGCCAAGTGGTTATGAGGTAACCAACCGATGGCGACGCGCGGGCGGCCGAGTGGTGATGAGGTGACCAACCGATGGCGACGCGCGGGGCGGCCGAGTGGTGATGAGGTGACCAACCGATGACGACGCGCGGGGCGGCCGAGTGGTTATGAGGTGACCAACCGATGGCGACGCGCGGGCGGCCGAGTGGTGATGAGGTGACCAACCGATGGCGACGCGCGGGGCGGCCGAGTGGTTATGAGGTGACCAACCGATGGCGACGCGCGGGGCGGCCGAGTGGTTATGAGGTGACCAACCGATGGCGACGCGCGGGGCGGCCGAGTGGTTATGAGGTGACCATCCGATGGCGACGCGCAGGGCGGCCGAGTGGTTATGAGGTGACCAACCGATGGCGACGCGCGGGGCGGCCGAGTGGTTATGAGGTGACCAACCGATGGCGACGCGTGGGGTGGCCGAGTGGTGATGAGGTGACCAACCGATGGCGACGTGTGGGGCGGCCGAGTGGTGATGAGGTGACCAACCGATGGCGACGCGCGGGGCGGCCGAGTGGTGATGAGGTGACCAACCGATGGCGACACAGGGGGCGGCCGAGTGGTGATGAGGTGACCAACCGATGGCGATGCGCGGGGCGGCCGAGTGGTTATGAGGTAACAAACCGATGCGACGCGCGGGGCGGCCGAGTGGTGATGAGGTGACCAACCGATGGCGACGCGCGGGGCGGCCGAGTGGTGATGAGGTGACCAACCGATGGCGACGCGCGGGGCGGCCGAGTGGTTATGAGGTGACCAACCGATGGCGACGCGTGGGGCGGCCGAGTGGTGATGAGGTGACCAACCAATGGCGACGCGTGGGGCGGCCGAGTGGTTATGAGGTGACCAACCGATGGCGACGCGGGGGGCGGCCGAGTGGTGATGAGGTGACCAACCGATGGCGACGCGCGGGGCGGCCAAGTGGTTATGAGGTAACCAACCGATGGCGACGCGCGGGGCGGCCGAGTGGTGATGAGGTGACCAACCGATGGCGACGCGCGGGGCGGCCGAGTGGTGATGAGGTGACCAACCGATGACGACGCGCGGGGCGGCCGAGTGGTTATGAGGTGACCAACCGATGGCGACGCGCGGGGCGGCCGAGTGGTGATGAGGTGACCAACCGATGGCGACGCGCGGGGCGGCCGAGTGGTTATGAGGTGACCAACCGATGGCGACGCGCGGGGCGGCCGAGTGGTTATGAGGTGACCAACCAATGGCAACGCGCGGGGCGGCCGAGTGGTTATGAGGTGACCATCCGATGGCGACGCGCGGGGTGGCCGAGTGGTTATGAGGTGACCAACCGATGGCAACGTGCGGGGCGGCCGAGTGGTTATGAGGTGACCATCCGATGGCGATGCGCGGGGCGGCCGAGTGGTTATGAGGTGACCAACCGATGGCGACGCGCGGGGCGGCCGAGTGGTTATGAGGTGACCAACCGATGGCAATGCGCGGGGCGGCCGAGTGGTTATGAGGTGACCAACCGATGGCGACGCGCGGGGCGGCCGAGTGGTTATGAGGTGACCAACCGATGGCGACGCGCGGGGCGGCCGAGTGGTTATGAGGTGACCAACCAATGGCAACGCGCGGGGCGGCCGAGTGGTTATGAGGTGACCATCCGATGGCGACACACGGGGCGGCCGAGTGGTTATGAGGTGACCAACCGATGGCAACATGCGGGGCGGCCGAGTGGTTATGAGGTGACCATCCGATGGCGACGCGCGGGGCGGCCGAGTGGTTATGAGGTGACCAACCGATGGCGACGCGCGGGGCGGCCGAGTGGTTATGAGGTGACCAACCAATGGCAACGCGCGGGGCGGCCGAGTGGTTATGAGGTGACCATCCGAGTGGCGACGCGCGGGGCGGCCCAGTGGTGATGAGGTGACCAACCGATGGCGACGCGCGGGGCGGCCGAGTGTTTTTAAACTTAGGCGAGTACTAGACTGCATCTAAGCCCCCGAGTGGGAGGGTTGTTCTCCACTCGGCAGGATTTTTTTGAAACTTAGGCGAGTACTGGACTGCAGCTAAGCCCCCGAGTGGGAGGGTTGCTCTCCACTCGGTAGGATTTTTTGAAACTTAGGCGAGTACTGGACTGCAGCTAAGCCCCCGAGTGGGAGGGTTGCTCTCCACTCGGTAGGATTTTTTTGAAAACTTAGGCGAGTACTGGACTGCAGCTAAGCCCCCGAGTGAGACTGCAGCTAAGCCCCCAAGTGGGAGGGTTGCTCTCCACTCGGTAGGATTTTTTTGAAACTTAGGCGAGTACTAGACTGCAGCTAAGCCCCCGAGTGGGAGGATTGCTCTCCACTCGGTAGGATTTTTTTGAAAACTTAGGCGAGTACTGAATTGCAGCTAAGCCCCCGAGTGGGAGGGTTGCTCTCCACTCGGCAGGATTTTTTTTGAAACTTAGGCGAGTACTGGACTGCAGCTAAGCCCCCGAGTGGGAGGGTTGCTCTCCACTCGGCAGGATTTTTTTAAAACTTAGGCGAGACGGATTCGCAACTAAGTCACCCACTGGGGGATTTAGAGCATATAGAAAAGAATAACAATCATTTATGAGATTGTAAAAACTGTGTCGCGGGGTGACCGAGTGGTGATGAGGTTTACCAACCGATTGACGAGGCCCGGAGCGGCCGAGTGGTTATGAGGTGACCAACCAAATGGCGACGCGCGGGGCGACCGAGTGAAGTAGATGCATCCCGCGGCGTGGCAATGCACGGGGCAGCCGAGTGATGAAGATGCTTGCCGCGGAGTGACGATGTGCGGTGCGTCCGAGTGATTTAGACGCGTCCCGCAGAGTGGCGACACACGGAGCGTCCGAGTGAAGTAGACGCGTCCCGCGGAGTGTTGATGAGCGGGGCGTCCGAGTGAAGTAGACGCGTGCCGCGGGGTGACGATGCGCAGGGGCGTCCGAGTGATGTAGACGCGTGACGCAGAGTGATGATGCGCCGGGGCGTCTGAGTGATGTAGACGCGTCCCGCGGAGTGACGAGGTGCAGGACGTCCGACTGAAGTAGACGTGTCCCGCGGAGTGACGATGCGTCGGGGAGTCCGAGTGATGTAGACGCGTGACACAGAGTGATGATGCGCCGGGGCGTCCGAGTGATGTAGACGCGTCCCGTGGAGTGATGACGTGCGGAGCGGCGAAGTGGATGAAGACGTGGTTAGTTCCATAGATTCACGGTCGTAGTTGCTGTCGATGATGTTCTGGATGTTAACCTGTCGAGTGAACCCAGGGGCTTCACGGCAAACGAGGGCCATTCGAGTGGAGGCCTCATCTGAGTGTTCCTGCCCATCTAAGTGAACCACAGCTACTCAGCTAGGTTGCGATCTGGACGGTGTGGAGCTGGTTCGGCAGGCTGACTCGGAGTGTTGGGCTCGGAGGCGTTGGCGAGGTTCGGCGTGGAAGTGCCCATGAGCGAACGAGCGCTGCTTCCTCCGCTGGAGGCGGGCGGCTGCTAGCGGCCATGGACACCATGCAGTGGAGGCAACCAGACGCGACGGCGCCGGAGCTGGGCGCCGGAGGGCGGACGATGAGGTTGACTTGGTACAAAGTCCAGACAGTCATGGAGCAATAAATCCTTGGTAATTACGCATTGAAGGAGCTGCCCATGTCCACGACGTGTACGCGGAATCTGCATGCAAGAGAGCACTAATTAAGCGAGAGTTAGAGCCATTCATGCATGTAATGAACGTTTCCCACGGCCATTTATCTCCTGCATGCAGGACATAAATGGGATGGAATTAAGATTAAAAGGAGAGTAGAGGGGCGCAGAGCTCCCTGGTCGGCCACGGCAGCGGCGGCGGCGGCTTTGACACGGATCCAGCGCAAGGTGAGGCGGCCCGTGGCAAGTACGAGTGCGGACCACGTTCTTCTGCGAGGCTGCGTGCAGGCGGAGCTTGAGGCGGCGGCTAGTCGATCCGGTGGCTCCCATCTTGTTGTGGCCAAGGACGTGGACAGCCTCGACCACGACGCCGCGTCAGGTTCGTGCATCGACCGCGGAGGTCTCCGCGCCGCGGTTGATGAGGGACGCCGCTGCAGCGTGCCATGTTAGGCCGTCGCAGGGAGGCCGCTGCAGCACGAGGCCTACGCGCACATCGCAACGGCCACGGCCGAGCGCCCGCGTCGCCAGACGGACTGCCGAGCGCTTGCGATCGCTGCACCCGGATGATGGGTGAGTTGAGGTCAACTGAGAAGAGGAAGCAGGAGGCGCAGTCCAGCAAGCTGGCGGCCGTGTGTGACAGTGTGAGGGTGATGGCCATGACCCTTGGCGCAGCACGTCAATGCCCTTTTCTCTTCCTCGTCTCTTGTCTGATCTATCCATCGGAAGTTTTTGTTGTTGATCCCGATGGGCGCCTGCTAGTACAGGGAGGAAAACAACGGATTTGTTTAGAGCTACGATGATTGTTAGATCATAAGAGGATAGCATAGAAAGAAATCTCTTGATCGATCCGTCTGCGAACGGTCATGTACGCCTGCAACATCAAGTGAAGATGTATCTTATCCTCTCCTTTTGAGATGCTTTAGTTACCTACTGCAAAGATGAACAATTCGATCAGGATGAACAGGAAATTAAACATAGACGAATGAAAAAGAAACCATCTGCATCATGGCTCGATAGACGCCATGCCCCACGGTGGGCGCCAACTGTCGTGGGAAAGATTCTGACAATAAGAGAGGGGTAGGATAACGGAGCATGATCTATCGAGATGCAAATGGGTGACACGGTGGTTTTAGCGAGTTCGGGCCTCTCACGGTGGAGATAACAACCCTACGTCTCGTGCTCCGGAGAGGCTTTGTTTTATCTGTATATGTATCCAGAGATTACAATGTATGAAAGAAGGGAACGGATCCCGTGCCTGAGCTAAGTCCTGAGACTAATGGCGAAAAGAGAGAGGTGGAAGAAAAGAACCCCCTGAGTCTAGTAGTGGGGGGTGGCTTATATAGAGTGCGCCACCCCCTCACCTCCTATGTTACAAAGTGGGGCATGAATGCCATAATGTTAGCCCACTACCAAGCCCTCACCATGAGAATGATGCCGACTGCTTTGTTGCCTGCTGGTCTTCGTATATCCGAGTGAGTCGAGCGGTCGAGTGGTGAACTGTCATCCGAGTGGATGGTATACTGCTTGGTCGAGTGGATCGTATGCTGCTTATCCGAGTGGATAGTATGACTGTATGAAATTTATCTAGACCCACGTGTTGTGTGGACCCCATGCTTTATGATATTTCGACCCTTCGTGGGCCTACCTGTTATGTGTATCCCCAACAGGCACCCCATGGACACACATGTTGATCAAGTTGATCTTTTAGCCGTGTGCGATGCGCCCCTCCATAGATTTCCACCTCGATCATATCATTGTAGTGCTTAGAAGAAGCCCTACGCCGGTAACTTCATCATCACCGTCACCACACCGTCGTGCTGACGAAACACTTCCTCGACCTCAGCTGGATCTAGAGTTTGTGGAACGTTACCGAGCTGAACGTGTGCAGATCACAGAGGTTCCGTACCTTCGGTGGTAGGATCGGTCGGATCGTGAAGACATACGACTACATCAACTGTGTTGTCATAACGCTTCCGCTTTTGGTCTACGAGGGCACGTAGACAACACTCTCCCGTCTCGTTGCTATGCATCACCTAGATAGATCTTGCATGATCATAGGAAAATTTTGAAATTACTGCGTTCCCCAACAGTGGTATCAGAGCTAGGTCTATGCGTAGATGTTATTTGCATGAGTAGAACACAAAGAGTTGTGGGCGATAATAGTCATACTGCTTACCAACATGACATACTTTGATTTGGCGGTATTGTTGGATGAAGTGGCTCAGACCGACATTACGCGTACGCTTACACGAGACTGGTTCTACCGACGTGCTTCACACACAGGTGGCTAGTGAGTGTCTGTTTCTCCAACTTTAGTTGAATCGAGTGTGGCTACGCCCGGTCCTTGTTGAAGGTTAAAACAACACACTTGACGAAAAATCATTGTGGTTTTGATGCATAGGTAAGAACGGTTCTTGCTAGAAGCCCGTAGTAGCCACGTAAAACTTGCAACAACAAAGTAGAGGATGTCTAACTTGTTTTTGCAGGGCTTGCTGTGATGTGATATGGTCAAGGCATGATGTGATATACATTGTCGTATGAGATGATAATGTTTTGTAACAAAGTTATCGACAATTGGCAGGAGCCATATGGTTGTCCCTTTATTGTATGCAATGCAATCGCCATGTAATTGTTTTACTTTATCACTAAGCGGTAGCGATAGTCGTAGTAAGAATAGTTGGCGAGAGGATAATGATGCTACGATGGAGATCAAGGTGTCGCGTCGGTGACAATGGAGATCATGACGATGCTTTGGTGATGGATATCATGAGCACAAGATAATGATGGCCATATCATGTCACATATTTTGATTGCATGTGATGTTTATCTTTTATGCATCTTATTTTTCTTAGTACGGCGGTAGCATTATAAGAGGATCCCTTACTAAATTTCTAGGTACAAGTGTTCTCCCTAAGTATGCACCGTTGCTACAGTTCGTCATGTCGAGACACCACGTGAATATCGGGTGTGATAAGCTCTACATTCATATACAACTGGTGCAAGCCAGTTTTGCACACGCAGAATACTCGAGTTAAACTAGACGAGCCTAGCATATGCAGATATGGTCTCGGAACACAGAGACCGAAAGGTCGAACGTGAATCATATAGTAGATATGATCAGCATAGTGATGTTCACCATTGAAAACTACTCCATCTCACGTGATGATCGGACATGGTTTAGTTGATTTGGATCACGTGATCACTTAGATGATTAGAGGGATGTCTATCTAAGTGGGAGTTCTTAAGTAATATGATTAATTGAACTTTAATTTATCATGAACTTAGTACCTGATAGTATTTTGCATGTCTATGTTGTTGTAGATCAATGGCCCGTGCTACCATTCCTTTGAATTTTAATGCATTCCTAGAGAAAGCTAAGTTGAAAGATGATGGCAGCAACTACACAGACTGGGTCCATAACTTGAGGATTATCCTCATTGCTGCATAGAAGAATTACGTCCTGGAAGCACCGTTAGGTGTACCACCCACGCGCGCAACTGTAGACATTGTGAATGCCTGGCAGATGTGTGTTGATGACTATTCAATAGTTTAGTGTGGCATGCTCTACGGCTTAGAATCGGGACTTCAAAGATGTTTAGAATGTCATGGAGCATATGAGATGTTCCAAGAGTTGAAGTTAATATTTCAAGAAAATGCTCGAGTTGGGAGATATGAAGTCTCCAACAAGTTCTACAGCTGCAAAATGGAGGAGAATAGTTCTGTTAGTGAACACATACTCAGAATGTCTGGGTACCATAACCACTTGACTCAGCTGGGAGTTGATCTTCCAGTTGATTGTTTCATTGACAGAGTTCTTCAATCACTTCCACCAAGCTACAAAGGCTTCATGATGAACTATAATATGCAAGGAATGAACAAGACTATTCCCGAACTCTTCACATTGCTAAAGACTGCGGAGGTAGAAATCAAAAAGAAGCATCAAGTGTTGATGGTCAACAAGACCACTAGTTTCAAGAAAAAGGGAAAAGGGCAGAAGGGGAACTTCAAGAAGAATGACAAAAAGGTTGTTGCTCAAGAGAAGAAAACCAAGTCTGGACCTAAGCCTAAAACTGAGTGCTTCTACTGCAAAGGGATTGGTCACTGGAAGCGGAACTGCCCCAAGTATTTGGCGGATAAGAAGCATGGCAAAGTGAAGGGTATATTTGATATACATGTTATTGATGTGTACTTAACTAATGCTCGCAGTAGCGCCTGGGTATTTGATATTGGTTCTGTTGCTCATATTTGCAACTCGAAATAGGGGCTACGGATTAAGCGAAGATTGGCTAAGGATGAGGTGATGATGCACGTGGGAAATGGTTCCAAGGTTGATGTGATCGCAGTCGGCACGCTACCTCTACATCTATCATCGGGATTAGTTTTAGACCTGAATAATTTTTATTTGGTGCCAACGTTGAGCATCAACATTATATCTAGATCTTGTTTAATGCGAGACAGTTATTCATTTAAATCGGAGAATAATGGTTGTTCTATTTATATGAGTAATATCTTTTATGGTCATGCACCCTTGCTAAGTGGTCTATTTTTTATTGAATCTCGATAGTGACGGTACACATATTCATAGTATTGAAGCCAAAAGTTGCAAAGTTAATAATGATAGTGCAACTTATTTGTGGCACTTCCGTTTGGTTCATATCAGTGTAAAGCGCATGAAGAAACTCCATGTTGATGGACTTTTGGAATCACTTGATTATGAATCACTTGGTGCTTGCGAACCGTGCCTTATATATGGGCAAGATGACTAAAACTCCGTTCTCTGGAACAATGGAATGAGCTACTGACTTGTTGGAAATAATACATACTGATGTATGCGGTCCAATGAGTAATGAGGCTCATGGTGGGTATCGTTATTTTCTTACCTTCACATATGATTTGAGAACATATGGTTATATCTACTTAATGAAGCATAAGTCTAAAACATTTGAAAAGTTCAAAGAATTTCAGAGTGAAGTGGAAAATCATCGTAACAAGAAAATAAAATTTCTATGATCTGATCATGGAGGAGAATATTTGAGTTACAAGTTTGGTCTTCATTTGAAACAACATGGGATCGTTTCACAATTAACGCTACCTGGAACACCACAGCGAAATGGTGTGCCCGAATGTTGTAACCGTACTTTATTGGATATGGTGCGCTCTATGATGTCTCTTACTAATTTACCGCTATCGTTTTGGGGTTATGCTTTAGAGACAGATGCATTCACTTTAAATAGGGCACCATCAAAATCTGTTGAGACGATGCCTTATGAGCTGTGGTTTGGCAAGAAACCAAAGTTTTCGTTTCTTAAAGTTTGGGGCTGCGATGCTTATGTGAAAAATCTTCAACCTGATAAGCTCGAACCCAAATCGGAGAAGTGCGTCTTCATAGGATACCCAAAGGAAACTGTTGGGTACACCTTCTATCACAGATCCAAAGGCAAAATCTTTGTTGTTAAGAATGGATCCTTTCTAGAGAAGGAGTTTCTCTCGAAAGAAGTGAGTGGGAGGAAAGTAGAACTAGATGAGGTAGTTGTACCTTCTCCCTTATTGGAAAGTGGTTCATCACAGAAATCAGTTCCCGTGATTCCTACACCAATTAGTGAGGAAGCTAATGATGATGATCATGAAGCTTCAGATCAAGTTACTACCAAACCTCGTAGATCTTCTAAAGTAAGATCCGCACCAGAGTGGTACGGTAATCCTGTTCTGGAAGTCATGTTACTAGACCATGATGAACCTACAAACTATGAGGAAGCGATGATGAGCCCAGATTCCGCGAAATGGCTTGAGGCCATGAAATCTGAGATGGGATCCATGTATGAGAACAAAGTGTGGACTTTGCTGGACTTGCCCGATGATAGCCAATCCATAGAAAATAAATGGATCTTTAAGAAGAAGACCGACGCAGACGGTAATGTTACTGTTTACATAGCTCGACTTGTTGCAAAAGGTTTTCAAAAAGTTCAAGGAGTTGACTACGATGAGACTTTCTCACCCATAGCGATGCTTAAGTCAGTCCGAATCATGTTAGCAATTGCTGCATTTTATGATTATGAAATTTGGCAAATGGATGTCAAAATTGCACTCCTGAATGAATTTCTGGAAGAAGAGTTGAATATGATGCAACCAGAAGTTTTTGTCGATCCAAAGGGTGCTAACAAAGTGTGCAAGCTCCAGCGATCCATTTATGGACTGGTGCAAGCCTCTCGGAGTTGGATAAAGGCTTTGATAGTGTGATCAAAGCATATGGTTTTATACAGACTTTGGAGAAGCCTGTATTTACAAGAAAGTGAGTGGGAGCTCTGTAGCATTTCTAATATTATATGTGGATGACGTATTGTTGATTGGAAATGATATAGAATTTCTGGATAGCATAAAGGGATACCTTAATAAGAGTTTTTGTATGAAAGACCTCGGAGAAGTTGCTTACATACTGGGCATCAAGATCTATAGAGATAGATCAAGACGCTTAATTGGACTTTCACAAAGCACATACCTTGATAAAGTTTTGAAGAAGTTGAAAATGGATCAGGCAAAGAAAGGGTTCTTGCCTTTGTTACAAGGTGTGAAGTTGAGTTAGACTCAATGCCCGACCACTACAAAAGATAGAGAGAAAATGAAATTCATAACCTATGCTTCAGCCATAGGTTCTATCATGTATGCAATGTTGTGTACCAGACCTGATGTGTGCCTTGCTATAAGCATAGCAGGGAGGTACCAAAGTAATCCCGGAGTGGAGCACTGGACAGCGGTCAAGAACATCCTGAAATACCTGAAAAGGACTAAGGATATGTTTCTCGTTTATGGAGGTGAAAAAGAGCTCATCGTAAACGGTTACATCGATGCAAGCTTTGACACTGATCCGGATGACTCTAAGTCACAAAACAAATATGTGTTTTTATTGAATGGGGGAGCTGTCAGTTGGTGCAGTTCCAAGAAGAGCGTTGTGGTGGGATCTACATGTGAAGCGGAGTACATTGCTGCTTCGGTAGCAGCAAATGAAGGAGTTTGGATGAAGGAGTTCATATCCGATCTAGGTGTCATACCTAGTGCATCGGGTCTAATGAAAATCTTTTGTGACAATACTAGTGCAATTGCCTTGGCAAAGGAATCCAGATTTCACAAGAGAACCAAGCACATCAAGAGACGCTTCAATTCCATCTGTCATCAAGTGTCGGAGGGGGACATAGAGATTTTCAATATACACACGGATCTGAATGTTGTAGACCCGTTGACTAAGCCTCTTCCATGAGCAAAACATGATCATCACCAAAGCTCCATGGGTGTTAGAATCATTACTATGTTATCTAGATTATTGACTCTAGTGCAAGTGGGAGACTGAAGGAAATATGACATAGAGGCAATAATAAAGTTATCATTTATTTCCTTAATTCATGATAAATCTTTATTATTCATGCTAGAATTGAACTAGGTATGATGATACCGATGATCGAATCTCGGGCAAGTAACATACCGATGACAAAGGGAACAACGTATGTTGTTATGCAATTTGACCGATAAAGATCTTCATAGAATATGTAGGAACCAATATGAGCATCCAGGTTCCGCTATTGGTAATTGACCAGAGATGTGTCTCGGTCATGTCTACATAGTTCTCAAACCCGTAGGGTCCGCACGCTTAATGTTCGATGACGATTGGTATTATGAGTTTATGTCATATGATGTACCAAAGGTTGTTCGGAGTCCTGGATGTGATCACGGACATGGCGAGGAGTCTCGAAATGGTCGAGACATGAAGATTGATATATTGGAAGGTTCTATTTGGACACCGGAATGGTTTCGGATGAGTTCGAGCATTTACTAGAGAACCGGGACGTTACCAGAACCCCCCCCCCCGGGAGCTTAATGGGCCTACATGGGCTTTAGTGGAAGAGAGAGGAGGCGGCCAAGAGGAGGGGCGCCCCCCCAAGCCCAATCCAAATTGGGAGGGGGGCCGGGCCCCCTTTCCTTCTTCTCCTCTTCCCCTTCCTCTCCCCTCCTAGTGGCGTGCCATAGGAGGCCGGCCAGCCCCCTCCTCCACTCCTTTATATACGGGGGAGGGGGCACCCCATGGACACACAAGTTGATCAAGCTGATCTTTTAGCCGTGTGTGGTGCCCCCCTCCACAGATTTCCACGTCAATCATATCGTCGTAGTGCTTAGGCGAAGCCCTGCGCCGGTAACTTCATCATCACCGTCACCACGCCGTCGTGCTGACGAAACTCTCCTTGACCTCAGCTGGATCTAGAGTTTGTTGGACGTCACCGAGCTGAACGTGTGCAGATCGCGGAGGTGTCGTACCTTCAGTGCTAGGATCGGTCGGATCGTGAAGACATACGAATACATCAACCACGTTGTCATAATGCTTCCGCTTTCGGTCTACGAGGGTACGTAGACAACACTCTCCCCTCTCGTTTCTATGCATCACCTAGATAGATCTTGCATGATCGTAGGAATTTTTTTGAAATTACTGTGTTCCCCAACAGCAAGCAACCTAGCAACCTGATGAGACCGCACTTCTTTGACGCTTATATCCGCCAACTTAAGTTGCATAGCATCAATAGACGTCATGTACTTATGGTTAATCTTGCATAGAGATTGGAGTTCCTGTAAGATTTGAGCCTACGCAAGGCGTTGTCAACTTAGTCAACAAATGATTCTGACATCCACAACCATTGGATTTATATCCAACGGCCGACATGCACCTTCAATCTCTCGTCTTGTTCCTCCAACATCACCGGGACCGCCTGTTCCGGCCTCCGGTGGTTAGCAGCTCTGCTTAGCATGCATCACTGCGAAGTGCTACCCCACACTACTGCAGGATGCTACTAATGCGACACTACAATTAGAGACCCTTCGATAAACTATGTGCGATGCAATAATCGCAAACGGTGGTGTAAGAGAACCGTCAAAAATGTGCAAAACATTTGCGATGACTGATGCATCAAACATGGTTCAGATTTTAGTTGCATGTGCAATGCACATCATATGGTTCAGTTCAATGAACTGTTTGCAATGAGGAGGAACAAAAGAAACGGGCATCCAGATGAAGGCGTGTGCCATACACAACATACGGTTCACTCGGATTAACTGTTTGTGATGAGCCAGAACAACAGAAACTGACAGCTAGATAAAGGTGTGTGTGATTGAGGGCATACGCTTCAGAAGGATTAACTATTTGCGATTAGGCAACAAAACAGAAACGGTCAGCTAGATCAAAGGTGTGTGCGATTGATGGCATACACTTCACACAAATGAACTGTTTGTGATTAGCCACAACAAACAGAAATAGTTAGACAGATCAACATGTGTGCGCTAGACGGGCACACATTCTAACTAAAAGAAGCGTGTGTTATGGTAATAACGAGCGCGCACGGTTCTTGGAACAAGACGTGTGGTGACATTGCCTATTGCGGTGCACCAAACGCCACGTACGCGGCCGAGAAAGCGTGCCCACTTTATGCCGTCCGAGAATAGTGTCGCACTTAGAAATTATAGAACCGTCAATAAATTTTGAGCCTGCGTCCCGTCACCTTCCAAATTGCAAACATGTTCGCACCGATCAAAACCTAAACGGTTTCCCACTTAGGAGCATGTTAGTACTTGGTTATAAATACTATGAATGCACATTCCTTCCTCAACTCCTCATCCACAAAATCAAACAAGTCATTCAGCATTGTTCTCTTGCGTCTGCCATGGCCAGATTGAGTTCTCGGTCGAGAGATTACCACCATAGAGAGGCAACATGGAAGCGAAAGCACGAGAGATGTCCCGCTTAGCCACGAAAGCAGCCGACATGTCTCGCCGCGCTGCCGAAGCAGCACGGAGTTCTGGCCGCGCCGCCGAAGCAACACGAGGGTCCCACCACGTCGTCGATGCAGCAGACTGGTCCGGTCGCGCCGCAGAACCAGCAGAGATGTCCTGCCATGCCGCGGGTGCAGCAGAGATGTCCTCCCGCACCATGGCGCCCTGGGAAAATCTCTCGCGGGCAGGCGAGGACTCTTACAGGCGCATGCATGTGATCGTTCATAGCCAGATGGATGAGATCTCCGGCTGGATGAAGCTGCAGGACGAGGTGAATGCCTTGTTTGAACAACTCTGGACCAACCGCGACCTGCTGAGGATGAAGATCACTGGAAGGGCAGAGAAGGTGGAGGAGACCGTTCCTTGTTGAAGAGGACGGGCGTCATCATCAAGTAACTTATAGACGAGAATGCCATGCTCCGCATCGAGCGCGAAAGGCTGGCGGAGGAATCCACGGTTGCCTTCAAGCAGCATATTAAGGACATGAAACTGATAAAAGAGATCATCATCGCTCGCCGTGATAACTAGTCTCCGTGACCTGCAGCGCATCAAGAAAGTAGAGGTCAGCGATCCAGATCATTGTATGCGTCTTCCTTCTTGTTTTGCCCTTGTGTATTTCGAGCGTAGCCGCATGTGGCTTTTTTAGTTATCTTCCTAGATATGTAACACAATATTATCCACTGTCATCCTCCTTATATTCATCATGCTTGCTATAAGTCGCACTCGATGCTATATAGGTCCGTCGGATCTTAAATCAAGATCCGTGCAAAACTTTATTTTTAGATATTCACTTTTCTCTCTTAAATATCAGTCTAGTGAGACATAGCCACGCAATGACATAGGGGCTCGGGTGCCATTAATGGAGACGTTGGGAGGGAGGTGTGTGGCAGATAGAGGTCCAAGGGCTCTCCTCCCGATGAGCATGCGCAGGGGTCTGATCGCAGGCCTCCCGTACTGAAATAGATACCCCGCACGACACCTCCTAGCCAATAAAAAGAGGGACGTGTGGCGGCACGTAATTGGTGAGTAGAACACCCATGGTTTCAATAATAGTTGTGTTTCCGATTTGTAACATGACAACACTTGTTCCAAAATGACTTTGTTGATTTTTAATGTGTGCGCCTTCGCAAATTGGACAAAAAAATTACCACATAATGTTGGTGCCATGTCATGACACCATGCCAAGTTTCATGATTTTCAGGCATGTTTTGGATTTACAGGAATTAAAAAACGAAGTTTCTCAATCTTTTCGGCCGAGCCACGACACCCAGATGTTTGAATTTCATTCTCACTTGTTGCATGGGACCTAGAAATTCACCCAAGGACACACATGTGATTTTCAACCAACTTTGGTGGACTAGAGCATGTGCTTGTAGTTCAAATTTGAATTATGCACATTAAATGCCTAGTAATTCAATTAATGTATAAAAAAGGCCAAACGAACCCGGAATTAATGTATACAAAAATTAAATACATGCTTGGAAAACATGACGCCCGGTGTGGTGCCATGGTATGGCCTCACTGTGCCCTGGTAAAAATTTGAGAATGTTTTCCTTATGTCGTCATGCACGACTTTCATAAATCGAACCATCACCGAGGAAGTTCCATGGTTTCAAGGGGGAAATCACCAAGATTGAAGGGGGGGTCCAAATTTCCTTTGTCCTTAGTCCATGAGTTTTTTCTATGATGAACATACACCCTGCAAATCACCATGGTCAAATTTGACACTTTTCCGTGTTCATTTACCATATTTAGGGGATTACTTGCATTCTCTAGGCACTAATGCACATAATTCAAATTCGTACAATCGGTGCATGAAAAGGTGCACAGGAACGGTCTGGAAAACCATCCTCGTGCCATTTAGTAAATTCTCATGCCTTTTACAAGGAATGGACAGATATTTCGAGGAAATGTGTGGCAATAGTCAACCATAAACGCGTTGTTTACTGGGTAACAACTATACAAAAAATGAAATAAATGCTTGAAAGGGTGCACAAGAACGGTCTGGAAAACGATGCTCGTGCCATTTAGTAAATTCTCATGCCTTTTACAAGAAATGGACAGATTATTCGATGAAATGTGTGGCAATAGTCAACCACAACGTTTATTTATTGGGTTTTCAACTATAGAAAAAATGAAATAAATGATTGAAAAACATGACACCTGGCATGGTGCCATGGTATGACCTCACCATGCCCTGGTGAAAATTTGAGAAGGTTTGTCTTATGTCATCATGCACGCCCTTCATAAATCAAACCATCACCTGGGAAGTTACATGCTTTCGAGATGGAAATCACCAAAATTGAATGGGAATCCAAATTTTCTTTGTTCTTTGCCTTGGAGTTTTTTTCTATGAAGAACATACACCCTGCAAATCACCGTGTTGAAATTTGGCATTTTTCCAGGCTCATTTACCATATTTAAGGGATTATGTGCATTTTCTAGGCATTTGGCGCATATAATCCAATCCAGCTACAACAACACGGATGTGATGTGAGGGACGTGGATTGCCATTCGATCGCGACGCATCCTACGATGCACACGCGTGATCCGCGTGGCTAGGGTTCCGGCCAATCATAAGGCAACACACAATAGCCTCAGTGCACACTGTTTCCGGAAGCGACCGAGATGAACCGTGTGCAATAATGAACGAGCAAAATTGTAAGGGAAGCCAAATTTCCTTTGCCATTTGTCGTTGAGCTCTTAAAAACCACTACATTGTACGGCTGCCTGGCCCCTCCATCCTAGAGCTCTCTCCAATCGTCGTTCATGGCACCGTGGTGCATAGTAACTGGTAAGGAAGCGATGGCATTCCACGGTGCCTCGTCGCGCGCGACCGAACACATGCTAAGGAAGCGATGGCATCTAGCCGCGCTGAGTTCATCGCCGCCGGCGGACACACAGTTACATGGGCGGACTTTGAGGCTACCATGGCTGAATGGGCGGTGGATCTAGAGGCGGCCAAAGCCGCACAGGAGGATCGGAAAAGGCAGAAAGCGGTCAAGAAAAGAGAGTTCCGCCGCCGCAAGAAAGAAGAGGCCGCACGCCATGATGAGGAGAGTTTTGCGGAGATCGAAGCATGGTTGGTTGCCGCCTAGAAGTCCGGGAAGGAGAATGCCAACGTTTGGCCAGCATGCCCCGATGGCAACATGTGAGAAGTAGTTTAAGTTTGTAGTATTAGAGAAATTACTAGTAGTACTTTAAGTTTGTAGTATTAACGTACAATGAGCATCCTTTGAGGGCTTTGAGCGTTGATTAGCATGTGTGACTATGTGCACTTTTTTGCGTTAATCATTAGAAGATCACAAAACACATGGTTTCTATGTTGTACCCATGTGTGTTTTTGCATTAATGATCCATAAGTCTTTTACATGTGCGATGGTCCCTAATAAACCAGGCGTACCATTGACTGAAAAAAAATCTATTACACGTGTACATTTTTTGGAGACGGGAAGTGCCAATTTTCTGTTTTCTCGCACACGAGTATTTTACGCGCTTCGTCTCCGTGGTTTCCCCCGCCCAAGTTTCAAGTTTCGCAGCGAAATTTTCATTAAGCACGCGATTTCAGAATTTATTCCTCCAACCACATCCCCACCCATCAAATTTCCTCAGTATCCCCCCCCCCCGTGCCTCCCCCTACCAGTAGCTCAAACTGCCACTGCCGCAACCACAGCTTCAACCACATCTACATTCTACTCGGATCCAGTCAGGTAACCCACCAATCTCTATCACGGCCCCGGCCTGATTGCTTAAATGGCGCCTGCAAAACATCCTCATGCCTACAAATCCCCACGGTCCCTACCACTAGAGCATCGCCGCGCAAGCCCAACCACATATCATGTAGAGGTCGAGGAGCTGATGGCGGTCCATGGTGCGATGGCCGCTGTGCGTGTTGACCCGGAGGAACATCTCGCCTCCGCCATCGCCGACATGGTGCAGGCTCTGGCCCAAAAGAAGTGCACCGGCGACTACCCCCCAGGACTTAACAGGTATGATCTGACCAGCTAAATCTTACCAATACCACTTGCAATGGCTATCTTTTGTACGATTGATGTATTAAGCATATTTGTGCCTTGTCTATTTCAGTACTACACACTGTGTGATGTTCAAGTACTAACTGTTCAGTTCAGTTTCACCAATACCAGCAACAAACTTTGCTACCATGCTACTCTCCGCAATGAAGATATACTAGAGATGCTGCCCATTTGCTATTTTTGGTGGATGCTAACCCTGTTGTACTTAACATGCCTATCCATGTACTTACGCAGGGCCATAACGGGCGATGCTGTTGTTTGCCGTCGAGATTAGCTGCATCCCATGGCTTATAATATTTTACATCATTTGTGCAATTGCAGTTTGGCTTCTAACATTTACTTGCTTCTTGTAGGTACACATGTCGGGGGCACTGACCCACGCTTCGACCCAGAGGAAGAGCTTGCCTCCGCCGCCGCTGACTTTGGGCGGGCTCTGGCCAAGATGAAGTGCCCCAGCAACTACCTCTCAGGACTTACCAAGTATGAACTCACCAGTTCAATCTTACCAATGCCAGTTGCAATTAATGGCTATGCTTTGTACGATCGATGTCTTAAGCATCTTTTAGTAAACATGCCTACCATGTTTTAGTTATTTTCCATACCTTTTTTATAGACAACTGGGCCATTATCTGCTCCGGCAGCACCTGCCTTGTGATGTTTAACTCTGCCAATTGCATTTTTATCATTACCACTTTCAATGGCCATTAAGCCTGTTGCAATTAACAGTTGTATCCTTTTTTAAACAGTTGTATTTCAATGGCCACAAACTTACAAAACATGAATTAGGATGTTGTTAAGCCTGTTGCAATTAACAGTTGTATCCATTTTTTAATCTGTACCTTTGCTACCGTGCTACTCTTTTGCAATGAAGATGTCACTACAAATGTTGTCATTTTATTACTATTTGCTATTTTTGGTGGATGTTAACCCTGTTGTAGTTAACATTGGCTTTCCATGTACTTACATCGGGCTACAATGGGGGATGTTGTTGTTTGCCGTCGAGGTTAGCTGCATCCCATGTCTTATACACCATCTATTCCTAAATTTAAGTATTTTTAGAGATTCCAATATAGACTACATAAGGAGCAAAATGAGTGAATCTAGATTCTAATCTAAACTATATCTATAATTCTATATACATCCATATGTAGTTCATATTGAAATCTCTAAAAGTACTTGTACTTAGGAATGTAGGTAGTTATATTTTACATCATTTGTGCAATCTCATTTAGCTTCTAACATTTACTGGTTGCTTGTAGGTACGTATATGAGCGGTATTGATCCACGCTTCGATCCCTTTTGCATATGGGGCAATGATATATTCATGAACAAGCGTCAAGTGAGGAAACTAAGAAAGATTGTTAGGCGAAAGAAATGGGTGACGGGAATTAAGCTCTTTATTTACACATTCTCCACGACATGAGTGAACTTTAGGATGGTAAGTAATCTGTTGCCTTTTCCCCCTGCCCACGACAAGTTACTCTATTAGACCTCATGATCTGATATTTTTCTCTTCTCAATGGTTTCCGAAGCTATTTACTGATGATTACCTTGCAAACTACATGATCGGAGTGGAGGCAACTAAGGTTAAAGTATATATTCATGCTACCATGATAATGCTCTAGAAGTCTTCCTGAAGGCGGTGAAGGATGAGAAGGCGATCGTCACAAGGGGTTGGACAAAAGTTGTTCGTGCCTATGGCATGCAGGAAGGCACATTATGGGCATTCCGCTTCTTCAGTAACATTGGTAGGCAAAATGATTTACACTTGTCTCTTCACCTTTACCGCCTGTAAATATTGTGGATCATCATAGTTAATTAATGTCTAATCCTGTAATTACTGAACATATTGTACTGACAATTTTATTTATGGATTCATTGTTGAACCATTGTGCTGAGAAATTGAATTGCACGTTTCATATTTCAAAATTTTCAATTCGAATAATAAATTACAGCCAAAAAATTGTACAAGAGCGAATTAAATAATGCGCACATGATTAGAAAGAAAACAGTGTGTGCGGTGAAAAAAGAAAACATATGGTTCTTTGACGTGAAACGTTTGCTATGCCCTTCGGACGCACACATAGTTTTGTCTCATATGCGTGTGCGATTCATGGTAATACGGCAAACGTTTCAAACCAGTGTGCATGTGTGATAGGAATACCGATCACACATAGTTACAAAAATGTACACGTTGGCGTTAGTAGAGGCACCGCACATATTTTACATTCTTGAACTGTGTGCGATAACGTACCTATCACAAACATATCGGCAGATTAAATGTTGATGTCCACCTTTTTCACACGACTATAGCAGCCTAATCGTTTGGGATGTACATACGAACGGAAACGTTTTCCCTGGATTGACTGTGTGGGATGTACATATGAACAGAAACGTTTTCCCTGAATTCACTGTGTGGGATGTACATAAGAATGGAAACATACTCCTTTGATTGACTGTGTGTAATATAGATACAAACGAAAATGTTTTTCTGGGATTCACCGTGTGGGATGTACATACGAATGGAAATGATTGGGTTTCCATACCTCGCCTGATCGCACATGAGCCAGCTTGTGTGCCAGGAGGGCCTATCCCTGACGGTTTCTGGGTCGTGTGGGAAGGACCCCCATATCGCCCACACTCACTTGGTGACGGTTCCAAATGCCGTCATGGAAAGGGGTCAAAAACCGTTTGTATAGAACCGACGCATACTAGTGCCACGGCCGGCCAGGCTATCCCTCCACCCCTCCACACCTCCTGTTATTCTCCATCGACTGCAGCCTCACGCCGCACCAGAACCAGTTATAACCCTTGTACTCCTCTCAATCTGCGACTCCACTGCTACGTCTTCCCTTCTCCGGGTCGTTCCCGTCCGGGGCCTCGTTGTCGTCCACTGCCTTGCTACGCTCGACGCGTCGTGGTCAACAAACAAGAGTCATCGGAAGAGGACTGTACATGGATAGCCTAACAGCTGGGACCCACGAGGTCCATGGTCGCACGCAAGGAAAGTTCCTCCTTATTAAGCTAAAAAAATATCCCCCCCTAATAGCTGGGCCCACCGGCTGTATCTTCGCACGGAAGGAAGTGCCTCCTTGTTATGCAAAAAACCTGTTCCTCCTGATGACAGCTGGGACCCGGCAGATTTGGTGGCTGACTTGTGGGCCTACTAAGATGACGCGTACGCAGGGCTTTGTCAACTTAATCAACAAATGATTCTAGCAGCTGGACCGTTGGATTTTAATCCTACAATCGTGCTGCTTCTTCAACCTCTGTTCTTGCTCCTGTCTCCCGTGGGTGGCAGTGCTGCCACGCACCCGAACTAGTCAAGTTTTCCACTCCTCTCCATCTGCGACTCCACTGTCGCGTGTTCCCCATCTCTGGGTCATTCCAGTCTAGGGCCTTGCCATTATCCATCGGCCTTAGTGCGCTCGGCACGGTGGGTTCAACATGATCAACAAACGAGAGTCATCAAAAGATGACTATACGTGAGAGGCTGACAGTCGGGACGCCCCACGCCCATGGACGCATGCATGCAACTGCATCCTTTTTACCCTGAAAATAATGTTTTCTCTCCCTGAAAGCTTGGACCCACTAGCTACATATTCGCATGCAAGGAAGTGCGTCCTTATTACGGGCAAATAAAATGATTCCCCCTGACAGCTGGGACCCAGCAGATATATCTTCGCACACAAGGAAGTACATCCTTATCCTCCCTGACAGTTGGGACCCACCCGGTTGAAGCGTACGTAGCATTGTATGTCTTGTCGTGAACGTGTATGCACATACTGGTTGATGGGTCGCTCTACAACGATGAACCGTGGCCGAGTAGTAGCGGCACATGTCATAGTAGAGCCCCCCACGTAGCAGTTCAGGCTGTCCCGTTTAAACCGTGTACACGTACATACAACGACACGCCTAAAAATACGACCATGTACGTACATATGAGCAGGGTCTCGAAACGCGTACTCGCGCATACGGACGGCCAGGGCTCGTGTACATGGAGAGGTAACAGATGGCAGCGATGTTGTCCTGTTCATCTTCAGCTAACCGGCTGGGTCGGAACGGAGGAAACAACATTGTGTTCGCCAGGAGCCAAGTGACTGGGTCGGAACACGTCCTGTTCATCGGGAGGCAACATACTGGGTCGGAATGCATCATGTGTTCATCGGGAGCCAACCGGCTTGGACGGAACAGTCGAAACAAGGCCTGACGTACCGCAGAACAGAGGAAACGGCCTTCTATTCAACCGCCTACGGTCAAAACGGGATCCTGTTCACCGAGAGGGGTGTGGCGTACCGCAAAATGGAGGAAACGGACTTCTCTTCGACCTCCTACGGTCGAAATAGGGTCCTGTTGATCGGGAGGGGTGTGGCGTACGACAAAACGGAGGAAACAGACTTCTCTTCGACCTTCTACGGTCGAAATGGGGGTAGTGTTCATCGGGAGAGGTGTGGCGTACCGCAAAACGGGACTCCACGGGGCTACTATTCATCCTCCATCAATTTCCTCGAGCCTCCACCTGCTACTGTTCATCCACCGTCGACTTCCTCCAGCCTCCACCGGCTACTGTTCATCTAGCCCTCCACGGGGGTCCTGTTCATCCAGCCTCCACCGGCTACTGTTCAACCAGCCACCCACGGGGTCCTGTTCGACCAGCCATCCATGTATGGGGTGCCTCCACCAGCTACTGTTCATCCACCCCACCTCCTCGATTGGGGTCCTGTTCATCAAGCGGCAACGGCCTCTACTACCGTAGGATCCTGTTCATCCAACCCCCATCGGGAACTGTTCATCAAGAGGCATCTTCGATCGGCTTCAGTTAGCAGTAGTAGTGAAGGAATCACTCAGGTCCAGTTAACAGCAAGGGATCGATTGGGGTTCAGTAACGTAGCTAGTGCAATCAGTCGGGTTCAGTTAGAGCCAACGCCTCGCTCTAGTTCAGTTAGTGTGCAACGCCTCACACACGCGCGCGTACGTGTACGAGACAGAAACACGCAAACCTCCGTGCATTGCTCGACCCCGACCACCCACCGTAAACGGGAAGTCCCTGAAATTTGCCTCGCCCTCGCTTCTACCACGATTTTTCCATCATGGACGGCCCAAAGAATGTCATGCAGGTGCATCTCCAGCCCGCACAGGACAAAAAGCCCATTTTCTGTCATGGTTTTTTGTCATAGAAGTAGGAGCCCACCACATCTATGATGATACCGGGTTTTTTCACAATTATATTCATAGAAGTGTCATAAGCATGACAGGAAAAAAATCTGTTCGGCCCAAAATGTCACGGATGTGTCCTTTTTTGTAGTGGATATAATAAAAACTTTCATGAAGATCATTGGACAAAATAAACTTGATTCTTTGTAATAGTTTTGTGATATGTTGATAGTGATATGTGAGTCATGTTAATGAGTAATTATGTTTTAGTAAGAATATTGGTGTTAAGGTTTGTGATTCCCTATGCGAACACGAAAGTCAATAGTTATGCAATCAAACTACATCCTACTTGTGGGGCATTATTCGGTGTTAGTTATGATTAATACTCGCTTATGAGATTTTTCGTTTCTTGGTTTGATGCTTCTCAATCTTTTGCTAGCCTTCATTGTGCATCCAAAGTACTTAAACCAGTTTTGCCACCTGAGTCCATTATACCTACCTATATGCGGTATTATTTTGCCGTTCTAAGCAAATTTGTATGTGCCATCTCTAATTTTCAAAATAAATTTCTCTTTTGTGTGATCGTACCACTCATGAAACGGTAGGGGGTGGCTGATATTTTTCCATGCTAGACGTGTTATTCTCAAGATGAGTGTTTATCCACTTGTCATTGCACAAGAGTACGGCAAAGGTATTAGGGGTGCACATTCTCGAAATGAAAAATGAATTTACTTTATGTTGTCAAATAATAAATTCCTTGGAAGTGTTGGTATGGACGGCACCCGTGGATTCGGTTAGCTGTGGAATGTGAAAGTATGGTGGAAAAAGGAATAAACTTTATTTTCTGTTTGGGAACCGCCTATGAATATCTAGCATGGAAAGTATTGGGAACTACTCTATCGTTTTCGTTGACAGGAAAAGCATGCCACCCAAAATATTTTTATCTCTACTTTTTTCGCATTGAGCTCTGGCACCTCTGCAAATTCCTACTTACCTCTGCGAAGGGCCTTTCTTTTTACTTTATGCAATTTTTATTTTTATTTGAGTCTCCATCTTCTCTTATAAATCACCAACTAAGGGGCACTATGACCGTACTTGAGCATTGGGTGTAGCTAATATGTGAGTGTGTTTCATGAATGGATCAATGATTGAGTATAATGGGCTAGGAATAACTTGCTTTAGTGTTGATATTTTGAAAGACATGGTTGCTTGTTGATATGCTTGAGTATTGAAATATCCATGTTAAAACTAGACTATTGCTTTGAATCATATAAAAGTGTAAATGTCCATGCTACAAACAAAAGAATATGTGATGAACACGTTAGGTAGCATCCCACATCTAAAATTTTGTTTTTATCATTTACCTACTCGAGGACGAGTAGGAATTAAGCTTGGGGATGTTGACACGTCTCCAACGTATCTATAATTTTTTATTGTTCCATGCTGTTATATCATCATTCTTGGATGTTTTACAATCATTTTATAGCAACTTTATATCATTTTTTGGGACTAACCTATTGGCATAGTGCCCAGTGCCAATTGCTGTTTTTTGCTTGTTTTTTACTTCACAGGAAATCAATAACAAACGGAGTCCAAACACAAAGAAACTTTTTGGTGATTTTTTTTGCACGAGAAGACACACAATGGGCCAAGAAAGTATCTGAGGGGGGCTCCGAGGGGATCACAACCCACCAGGGTGCTCCTGGGCCCCCAAGCGCGTCCAGGTGGGTTGTGCCCACCTCGGTGGCCTCCCGCACCGCCTCTTTGCTCTATAAATGCCCCAATATTCCAAAAACCCTAGGGAGTCGACGAAAATCAATTCCAGCCGCCGCAAGTTCCAGAAACCACAAATCCAATCTAGACACCATCACGAAGGGGTTCATCATCCTCATTGGTGCCTCTCCAATGATGCGTGAGTAGTTCATTGTAGACCTACGGGTCCGTAGTTTGTAGCTAGATGGCTTGCTCTCTCTCTCTCTATCTATCTATCTATCTATCTATCTATCTATCTATCTCTCTCTCTCTCTCTCTCTCTCTTGATTCCCAATACAGTGGTCTCTTGGAGATACATTTGATGTAACACTATAGGAATCAGGTTCTTTGCCGCCTGCCATGGCAGACGGCAAAGGCACCAAAGGCGGATGACAAACCTCTTTGTCATCTGCCACCGACGACGAAGATGTCCGGCAAAGAAGGTGACGGTAAACAGGTTCTTTGTCGTCTGCTTCATTAAAGCAGACGGCAAAGGACCTTTGTCGTCTGTGGCTGACGACAAAGAACATGAACAAAAAATAACAAGCGTTAGCCAAAATAGGTGGCTAACGGAGGCCTTTGTCGTCCGCCAGCGGATGGCAAACATGTGGTGGAATTTCCCGTCTGCCTTCGTATGTCAGCCACACGTCATGCCCTACAAGTCTTTGTCGTTTGCCACAGACGGCAAACTCCCACAACCTTGGCTATCAGCCACAAACGGCAAAGTAACCAAATGGGTCAGCTCCCAAATTGCATAGGTTGCTACCACGTGGCCTCTTTGCCGTCTGTGGCAGACGACAAAGGCCCCTTTGCCGTCGGTGGTAGACGGCAAAGTGCATGTATTTTTATGTTTTTTCTATTTTCTATTATATCCCTACATCTTCAAAAGATATATAAGATATATATAGTTCCAACCTCAAACATAGCCAATGTATCAAACATCTAGCAGCCATCAATGCAGCAGAACACATATGGTATTAAAAGATCCAATACATACATAGTTTCACATTGTGCATCAATACAAATGAAAACAAGAACTAAACACTAGTAGTCCATCAATGCTGCTTCCATGAAGTGAATCAAACCTGCAAAACAGGAGTAAGAAAGTTAGAATAAGAAGAAGACTGGAAGAAGAAGAAGAAGAAGAAGAAGAAGAAGACGAAGA